>NC_054410.1:17878860-18168860 GCF_017976425.1 Toxotes jaculatrix | reverse complement strand
ATCAAAAGGTTTCTGGTTTGAGCAGCGACAGATGTGACAGATGTCTTTCTTCAGAATAAAAAGGCTCTTGTGTTTGTTCAGCATTTGAACATTTGAACGTCATTCACTGCAGCATAGAGCTACCAAAACTCTGGCCTTTTTATCCATTTTGGTGGGATCCAAATAGGGATGGAGTTTAGAAAACATTTTATCGAATGCAGCTCAGAATCCTTTTTCAAATCATTTTAGGTAGGTTGTTTGGTGGGAAACAAAGAAAGTTCTCATTTTCACATGATGGATTGTATAAATATTTAAGCAGGGATCCCTCTCCACCCTACCCTACCCCACCCTCCCAATTGCCATATTTGTACCTTCCGACAAATATTGCATTTGGCAGTTGTTTTGTCGACTTGGTGAAGTGTATCCAGAGAGATGATTATGTTATTTAGCCTACCCTCACTGATATAAATCAGGGGAGACAAAATAATAGAAACATCTGTTAGTAACGGCACTACAGGCTACATCCTTCAAAATGACCATTACGTTGTATCAACTCCTTACTAAATCAGTTTCAACAAAAAAACAAAAAGCAAAACAAACCAAAAATTAAATAAATAAAAACCTTAGTGAAGGAGGATTTATTGCAGGTCTGTTGTATTAGATTGCATACATTTTAGCTGGGGGTACCTAATAAACTGCCAACTGAACTGAACTCAGTGTACAGTATAAGGATTATATACCCCTTGCTACCTTAATTCACCCTAAAAATTGAGTGTGTTTCCCACAAAGTCGACCTGTAATTTTAAGCAATTACTATGCTGTGCAGGAGTGGTCTGCCACAGAGACTCTCTGTGACTGCAGCTCAGCTGTAATGGTGGAGAGTGGTAATGGCTGGCTGTCACCTACGTGAAGGTGAAGAGATCTTGATTAAGATTTTGTTAATGCTGGGGTACAACCATGTCTCCTAAAAACGATGTTTGTATACGAGTAAACTGCAACAGCAAATACATTTTGTAGGAAATTAATTATTGGCTGGATTATGTTCTTAGACAGCCTTTTTTTTTATGAACAAATGAAGCACTACATTTATGTAGTGAATGAGGTTGATGCACAAAGTTTGCATCTGCAGGCCAATCTGCATCAGCAGAATTATGGTGAAACATTTCAGCCAATTACAACAGTCAACAAGTGAAACATGATATTGCTGAAAAAGGATTGTGTGTGTGTGTGTGCGTGTGTGTGTGTGTGTGTGTGTGTGTTTCTGCTCACGTTTTCTCATTAACACCCTGATTCTTTTTAAGTTCTACACAATGACCAATTTTCCTCTGTGTAATTACAATCCATCCATCTAGGACACAATAACACAGAAAGTCTTTAACTGTGGAGAGACACACAGCTCTGTGGATGGACTGAGTTTATGGCTGGTGTGTTTGTATTGGGTAAGCTGTGAACAAGCACACTGTAATTACGAGGGTACATAAAGCAAAAAGGCTGAGAAAAACGATAGCACTGGTCCGAGGGATGAACCAATCACTGCTGAAGTCAGGAAACTAGCCTTCAAAACAACAGGTCAGACGAAGGGACACATACTCAGATAAATACTAGCTGTTCTGAACGTGTGTGTGTCAAGACAGTGTGTGGGAGTGTGCATAAATGTTCATGTCCATGTGGGAGAACGCTTGTCAGCAATGAGCGATTTTCTTTTTCCTTGAGTGAGAAAAAAAAACAAAAAAAACAAAACAGGGCAAGACTGAGGAACCCAGTGTGTGTGTTTGTGCTTGTGTGCGCTCAGTTGGTCAATCAGTTAGTCAACAAGTAACTGCCTTCCAGGGCGAAAGCAGAGAAACACCGTTTCATGTGCCATTTTGGCAGAAAGACAGTGGTTAGTTAATAATCTGCAGACTAAAAAAGGTAGACTGGGCTCTCTGTTGTGTGATTCTAAGGAAATATGCCTGTGTGTGTTTGCGCTAGCTTATTTTTGTGTTCATGCATGTGTGTAAAACATAATTACTCAATTGTCAAGTGATTGTTAAATAATATGCAGTTATGCTGCAAATATTTTTACACAACGTGGTTTAAAATGAACTTGAATGATTGTGTTGGACCCACTGTGTATAAAGGTGCAATGGGACTCTGTGTGTGTGTGTGTGTGTGTGTGTGTGTGTGTGTACACAGCCATGAAAGCCTGCACAAAAAAGCAATTAATTGTACACCATAATGTACATGAACTGACCTCTCAATTAGAAGTAGTTCACTTCATTTATTATTACCAGAAAATTTACTGCAGGTGCAAGCATGCAGTGGGGTTTTGTGTGTGTGTGTGTGTGTGTGTTTTTGTTTGTGTGTGCATATTTTTTTTCTGTTGGCAGTTAAAGATACTGCTCTGATTAATCACCCACACACCGCGCACACACACACATGCACACACACACACACACACACACACAAACATAATAAACAAAAACTACACACACACATGCGCAGTGTAATTCAAGGTTACGGTCCAGTTGTCTTTACCTCTCAGTACATCAAAAGGTGACATTGTTTTGGCAGAATAAGGGATTGTTTCCAGCTTGTGATCTTGTTGTGTTTGTGTGTGTGGCGTCCATGAGTATGTGTGTACTCTCTGTACTTGCTGTGGCCAAAATAATCCGCACAAGGTATTAGAAGCTAACAAAAAACTTTATTAGTAGGCCATTCATCAGCATTATTTTTTAATTAACACTGCATGTTTAAATAAAAGTTGCTTGTGAGAGCATAGCAAGATATAGAGAAGCTTTTCCTAATATCTTGCTAAGAAGAATCATATTGAATATTTAGAACCAGACGGAGAATCAGAGGAAGATGATGACTTTTTAGTGACAAGAATCCTAAAGTGCTTTAGCGAGAAAAACAGGGGCACGGTGACCTATTTTAAAAAGAGAGCAGTCTGTCACTAGTGTATGATTTTGGCTTCTTACTAAAGTCAGGGAGGCAGCTTCCATTGAAGCTACTCTGACAAATCACAGTAAAGTGGGGGAGGCAACAATAAGAGAACAGCAAAATGGGAATTAAAAATCCTAATGATCAAAAAAACCAGCAGCTCTGAGGCATGTCACAGCGGCTTAAACATCTGAATGTTACTGCGAGATAACCCTGTTGAGAATACTGTGTCTGTGTTTTATGTTTTCATCTCTGAATGCAGGGTTTAATGGAAGAGCTTTTTACCGACAGACTTAAAATTCAGTCACACATCAGAAATGGAAGAATTTAATTGCCTCAGTAAAACTGGCCTCTTAATGAGCAACTTGTATCAATCTTGCACAAGAAGAACATAACATGTTAATACTATCAAAACCTTTCAAGGGCCGGTAAGAATAACTTACCGCTTCACCGTTTTTTCAGTGAGACAAGCAAGAAGCTGCAAAAATATTTAAACCCACAGTGTAAAGAAGGGCTCTTATCTTATAGACAGTTTTGAACAGAGTTCAGGCTGCAGTATAAGAAAATGCATCCAAAAAAAGTGCAGGAGTCTGAATACTTGCTGAATGCACTGCATAAAATTTACTTCATGAGCCTCAGTTTTTCTGTTGTTTGCATTTCTAAGCAATATCTAGCTAAAAAAAGAAAGGGTTTGCAAGGCTCAACATTTGCATGTTTGTCACTGAGAAGCTGTTTATTCTCTCTCTCTCTCTTTTTTTTTGGTTGTTGATGGTGTTTACTCAAAAAACCCAAACTCCAAGCTCTTTCGCTGAGGCTCAGCTGTTGCTCTGTCTTTACCCATACTGTAAAACTGGCAGCTGCCGTGCGGTCACCTGAATGAGACGCAGAGCATGGTGTGCTTGCCGAGGGAAAGCTTGACCTTCTAGTTGTTTCCTAAGCATTAACACAGCTATACCGTGACCCCAAATAAGAATAAGGGGAAAACATGGATGGCTGAAAATTCTATTCATTTTAAGATACTCAAATCAAGCCAGATTCACACCATATCTTACAATATGTCTCCAGATATTACAATGAAATTTTTTTTCTTGTTTCCCTTTTAGCCACCCACTTGAATGTCTTCCAAACTGATACTCCTGCGCACATAATACTGCTTGAAACACATCATTCAGACTTGTTCTCATCCAAAAATAGCTGTTCATCATTCATTCTTTCTCCTGTCTCTGACCTAGCACATTGTGTGATGATCTGAACCTCCTGCTTCCTGTTTCCGTGCCTAACTTTTCTTTGTGTCTAGATCTCTGCCCAAACTTTCATTCATTTCATTTTCTTGATGTATGTTAATTGAAGTCACATTGTATTTACATTGGTGGCCCAGTCATGTCTCTTATCATCTCTGGAGATTTCGCGGGTTTGCTGCAGTTGCAACTGGAGTTTATTCATTGCTAATGCCAGCAGGTCACAAACTGACAGCAGCGACAAACTGCAGAGGCAAATCTGACGTCAGCGAGACAAAGAGATACACAGATAGAGAGGACAGCAGTAAAAGTTACAAGTCGAATGCCTTTTAAACAGCGGCGCAGTCACTGTCACCCTCGCAAGCCTTCAGTGTCTGCCTGGATGACAGAATGAGACGGAGAGAGAGAGAGAGAGAGAGGGGGAGAGCAAGGTAGAGCAAGTGTAATGTCATCTCTGAAAGTGAAAGAGGTAAAGGCTGGGACCTGTGTATAGTTCACAGTGCCTGACACAATGACTGTTAACAATGTAATTACATCACTGTCTGGCAGACAGCCCAGCCCTGCCTAACCCAATATAATACAAGCAGCTTGGTCAAAGTAAAGTCTTACAAGAGAAAGACAGAAAAGACACAAGCAAAAGTCCCAGCACTGCATAAACTCATACAGAACAAGACTTTCTACTGGGCTGTGGGGGCCTGGATCTGCTTTTATGAAAGCATGTTAGCAGAAACATTATGAAGTTCCTTAACAAGCTAAGACAAATGTCAAAGTATTTGTAGTTGAATTATGGTATTATTATTTTATTTTGAAAGTCCTCTCATCCTAGCTGAATAGAATTCACAATAATGTAAAAACCAGTGTTAATTTCCAAAATATTAAATAGTAGACATCACTAATGGACCATGTGAATTCTCACCCTCCTCTGACTTAACAAAAGAAAGGTGGAGAAACTTTTTTAGTAGTTTAAAGTGACTCTATGTAAGTTGTGTTCCCATTCGCTGTCAGTCAAGATTCATCTAATAATGATGTTTTCATTATTAGATGAATCTTGGAAAACAAAGGCTAATTCAGTGTGCTGTTATACTGTAACTGCCACATGTGGCCACAGGGGCCACAGTAGACACACTGTCATGCTTTAAGGCTGAAAAGATGAAGAAGGTGATGTTGCTTTCAAGTGCCCCTCCTTCCATGTTTGTTTTTTCTTAGGCAGATTAACTCACTAGTGAGGCTATAGCCAAAATTATCTGTGGGCCTCAGGTCACTCCCTGTTTGTGGTAATTTGATTAAACGCAAATTTATGTAGGCACCATGTATATTTTAATACAGGGCATGTCAGATAGACAAGGTAATAAAATCAGGACCTCACCTGAATCCCTTAACATCTGAGGTCATTCAGTATTGTGCTTTAGAGACACAATGAATATGTGGGCCCCTCAGGGCCTGAGCCCTATCTTAGTTGTGTTCTTTGCACAGTTGGCTATTTAGCCCTGATACAAATTAACAATATGGCAACAGTCATATTTTTCAGTCTTTTTAGTTGCACATGAGGTGGGTAAATAATATTTTAATTGATTATTGATTGATAATTTTACAAAGTAAAAAGCAGTACAGGCCTAGATTAGTGCGTTGTGTTGAGTGCAATAGCTTGGCTATTATTCATAGAGAGGGTCACTAACGTCATGGTAACCAGGTGGTGGGTGTTTCCATCATCGTCTTATGTAATACGGATATAAGTAGTGTGGGCCTACATTATTATGCAATATTAGTATATGGATTAAAAAATAATCTCTAAGACAATGTGTCATACTGAGGTTTATAAAAGACATGATGGGGGCTTAAAGGTGGGTCATAGGCAAGATGAACAAATATCAGATCAGAGGAATGGTATCAACTGTTGGTTATGGGCACAATCGGCATTTAAAGCAGCTTAGTGTCGGGCGTATTATCCACTCATGCAAGAGACAATAGGTAGAAAGCCTCCGAATCTGGAAGCACCCAGTTTTCATTTAGCTCAATGAAGAGAGCAAGATGCTGTTGAAAAGCTCTGAAGACAGTAAGTGAGGCCCTTGTGCTTGGAATCACTCCACCATGTACTGTGTCATGTTCAAAAGAGACATATGTTGTTGTTAACACTAAGCATGTTAAAGCCTTTATATAATGTTTGCGTTCTTGGCCACACATGAATTACACAAATTACATGTACATGAATTGAAATTATAAACTGCACATTTCCTATATAGGCATGTGTGTATTCATCTGTCATGTTGATTTGTGTGAATGTGTGTGGGTATACATAATGTATAAATAGACATACTATATGCAGCTCAAGAGGCAGAACAGAGCACTAACACTGCCAGTTCAGTGGGTTCTGATCCACTGGGGCCAGTTGTACTGAAAATATGTGCAGTAACCAGTGAACCCTGACAGGCTTTGGACAGAAGGTATAATCCATTGTATTTTGTAATGTTTCCACAGCACACTGGTGCTGTGATGATGAAAGAAACATTAATCGTAGCAATCACTTTAGATATAATGACTCCCTTACATCCATTTGTGCATAACTCATTCCAATCAATTAAAACTGTTTTGCAGAGATTTAGTGACTCAGAACTAACTTATAATAGTCATACTGTTTGTTACTGTTTCCCCCCATAGGCTTGAAGCAAACACAGCATAACTAAACATATGAGTGACATATGTTAATTAGTCCAGAAGCCACCCACTCAGGCTGAATGGGCCACTGATTCTGCATAATGTAGGGCTGAAAAATAAAGAAGAAATTCCATGTTAAAGCCGAACTTCCATAGGCCGGTCCCACAACTCTAGCTTCAGTTTGTAAACATGAACAAACCGAGCCCCTGCTTAACACAAATGTTCACAAATCTCAGTCCAGTTTTACCAAGATGATTATAACTAAATGAGCAAATTCTGGGGAGGATTTTTTTTCCCCTCTGAGTGTTTTAATATGTATGGGCCTGCTGGTTCATCAGGCAAAATGTGGAAAAGCAAATGCGTGTGGAAAAGCAGTCAGAAGCACTTTAACTGCTAATGAGACTTGTGAGTATTGATACACATCTCAAATGCTTGGAATGGATTTTGGCCCTATAGTTAAGCATTTTCCAATGCTCTGGGTGTGGAAAAACATTTTCTAACTAATGCCCAATAACTCACAGATCTGGTCGGCTGCTTGTGAATTACACAACTGAGTTAAGATGGAAGTAATGAGTCAATATGCGAGGAGTAGACTGTTCAGCTGTTGCTTTACATCAGCAATCAAAAGCACATTATACATGGAAATTGTTTCCATTGAAGTGTTGTTGTTGTCAGTGTGTTTGTGTGTGTGTGTGTGTATGTGTTGCCACTAGTGGAAGTAACCTAATCCATGATGCTTACTGTTTTCCGATCTGGCCCATTTCAGAATAACAGATATTTATAATATCTGTTATTATTAATGTAATTACATATAATATATAATAGTATTGATTCATCAGTGTGTAAGGATCATTTAATGCAGATGGAAAAGGTGGGGCTACCTTGAACCACTTCATATACTGCTGTGTAGCTTAATCTGGAGTAATGTGCGATAATGTATTAGTTGATTATATTTTGTTTTAATAATCTAAATCTGCAAAGTAACTATAGATGTCATATAAATGTAGTGAAGTAAAGAGAACAATAAAAAAGCAGCATTAAATGAAACTAATTCACAGTTAAACTTTTCTGTGTGTGTCAGATCTCCTCCAGTTCTCTTCATAGAGTTTACAGTCTGTGTTGCCTTCATTTCCCACCTCATGCAATTTTAGAGTTCTACCTCCACTTCTTTCCTTGTTCTCCATTTTGGTTTTGGAGCAGGAATCACACGAGACTTTACCCCGCTCTGGCAGGGTTTCAGCGGTTGCCTGGCAACGGGACTGTTATCGTAGTTCCTGCCAAATGTCTGACTGTCAACGACTAAAACAAATGTAAAGAAGAGTCTTAATGTGCAGTCTGTCCAGTCTTGCCTGGTCCGGTCTTGACTTCATGTCCCAACATGCAGATGAAATATTTACTTTGTAAATATTCTATGCAGGTTTCACATGGGACCATGTAGCTACACCATGTAAGATGTGCGTGCACTGATTCCTCATCTTTTTATCTCTCTCTCAGTATTGACGTACCAAATCTTCATCCTTGAAAACTTCTTTTGCTCTTTGGTCAAAGATGCAAACTTGGCTGGAATACAGACACAACTTCTGTCCCAGATACACAGACATACGCACACATATACACACACAGACACACACACACAAACACAACAAAACACACTGCTGCTGAATATATTCTGGCCTATTTCTCAAAATAATGGGATATGCGGTGTGTGTCTGTGTACTTGTCTGATGTCCTTTGAAGTCCACTGACATTTTGTAGAGAGATACATAACACGCACACACATATCCGTATCCATACACCATGTGTGTAGGCTGGCCAGTTTCATCGGGCTGCAGATCAAAGGCATTTGTGACTCTGTGGTTTTGTGACTGTCTTCTCCCGCTTTCTTCTCCAGTTATTTGCAGATTTTCCTTTTTTCAAAGTTTGCAGAAATTATTTTTGGTTGAAATCCAGAGCTGCTTCAGTAGCTGTGACCATAAATATCAGACCACTTCGACTTAAATGAACTAAACAGCATTCACATGGGAGATGGTCAGGAAAATTGCTGTCACTGCTGTTCAGGACAAGGATAGGGAGTTTTTTCCAGTCAGCTGTTTCCCTTAAGACTTTAGTATGTTTGATCAATTCTGCACCATATGTTTATATTATCAGTGGATCAAATGAGTACATGTGATGAGAAAGGAGTTGCGCTTGGGGATAAATCCACAGAGAATCACCACCCAACTGTGGAGTTACCCTCTGGTCTGTGGAGTGTTTTATTGTCTTTAAGCGTGTTGTTTTGGGTTTATGGTTCAGTTCTCAGGAGCATCAGGCAGCTTTTTTCATCAAGAAATCTTTGATAAACTGATTAGACATTACCTGACTACTTGTTTAGCACCAAACAGCAGATATACAAAGTTATTACACTGGATTTTTAGGCTGTGAGAGAGCCTAGTGGGTCCTAGTGGCATGGTGAAGACTATACCACAGCTAAAGAGAGTAAAAATTGTGATTACATTCATTGAGTGGCCAGAAACACAACTCCAAATGAATCTTAATGTTGGTCTTTTATTGATTTCTCACACCCAGATCTATGATCTGTCAACCTAGTATTCAGGACTGCAAACAAAAACCTGTGTCATTGGTGTCTAGTTCTGCTATCAGGGATTCTGACTGCCAGCCAATCAGGGTCAAGACTTCTCAGTGGCCATGGCATAAGTGCAACTGCTCTGGAATTGAAAAATTGTAGTGTGGAAACTAATCTACTTTAATGATCACTCCTCTTCCCAAATATGTAGAATCTCCAGAACCATTTAAGATAAACTAAAAAAAAAAAACCCTACAGTACAATTTACAACCTCACCAACTTTGGACAAATTATTCCTCTTTTACTCTCAACCATAAAATGTGTCTCTTATTATAAAACATAATCTCTTCCTTTCATTTATGCAAACATCTGTAGACTGCCTGAAAAAAAAAAAGTTCTACATATGTGCTACACACCGTCAGTCAGCTCCGTCTTATTCTCATCTCTCAGTTTTTTTTTTTTTTTTAACAAACCATCTGCTTGGCCGGCCTGTGAAAATGTATTCAGTCTGACATATCACCAAAATGCAGCTCAATAGACTTAACAGTCTGGAACAAATAACAGTATTATTCTGAGTGGATTACACTTACGCATGCCTGGACCACCTGTTTCATGAAATCAGAATGGCATAAATCCCAAATGAAATAAATAAGTTAAAAAGTGAATTAAATAAATAAAACTTTACTTCACCACGGGAGATTAAGCCTGTGTTGACTTAACGAGTGAACTGATGGAAAATGCTAAACAGCTGTCTGCCTCCCTGGCAGGTTGGCTGTTTGGCATCGCTGTTTCAAAGAAGAGGATGCTCCTGTCAGAATAACCTCTTAAGAGGCTGAACTGCTGGTAAATTCTCAGACTACCTGGTAAAAGAACTGTGGTTGTGACCAGGCTAAAAGTACTTGCAGCTGTAGTTCCCATAAATAAAGCCCCCCTTCACAGAAGATGGGTGAAAGGCATTTCACATCAGCACTATGATCCTGGGCCATGTTCACAGGATTTCCTAACCTGTTTCACCAAATTTGCAACATGTAAGCAGCAATTTGCTACGCAAGAAAATTCAGTTTATAGTGATATATGACTAATATATGACAGTGCTCTTTTTTGAGCACCTGGAACCACAGAATGTTTGCCATGAAAAATGTTTGTCAAGCAATTCACTTGAAGAATTTTTTTAAACAATTAATCAGTTATCAAAATGGTTGCAGATTATTCTTCTGTCTGTCAACTAATCAGTTTGTCGACTGATTGTATCAGATTTCATAGACTGGACCAAAAAAATAACTGACAGATTAATCGATAAGGAACAGGAGTTTACATGTTCATGTTCTAAGACTTGCACATTAGGTTAACTGGTTAATTGAATGTTGTCTCTATATGCCAGCCCTGTTATAGACTGCTGACCTGTTTGGGTTGTACCCAGCCTCTCACCCAAAGGTGGTTGGGATATTGGCTCCAGCCCCCTTTGGGAGATGGATGGATGGATGGATGGAAATAACCATTAGCTGCACCCCTCAAGCTACTTTGTGTTTACTACACTGCTTACCCTTGACTGTGATCTTTCATCATGTCATACGATCACTTTTCAATAAAACTAATGCTATCAGAACAGATATGATATAATAGATGAGTTTCAGTTTATTCAAAAAGTTTAGTAAACTGTGAATATGGAGAACAGCACGTCTGAGACAGAGTTGTGTGTCCTTGCCTCCTTGTTGCTGATTCAGATGTGCAGCTGAGAGCTTTGATTGGTTAAGCCTTTCTTTCTGCAAATGGAAATCCACAGCAACCATGAAATCAACATATGTGCAAATAATCCGCACAAATATTTATGTCTGCTGTGAAAAGGCTCAAAGCAAGGTAGCTAATTAAAGCAGCGACGCAGGGATTTGGGGTGTCTTGTAATTCTGCTGAGTGGGAAGTTTTTGTTCTGAAGGGGTGAATATGTATTAGAGAATGAAAACGAGACGTCTCAGCACTTGGCTAAGAAACTGTTGAGTCACTGGTATTGATCTACAAGTCTCCATCCTCTCACAGATTATTGTGGTCATTCTGTGCTGTGGAGCATCTCTGAATATAATGTGCATTTATCAGCTGGAAGATTGTCAGAACACATTCAAGATACCAAAATATGTTCTTGTAGAGGATTTGACTCAGGAGATTTTCTGTCTTCTTTCATTAGCATCAAGATGAAAAATCCATATTCTGGATCCCACAGAAGATGGAAGTCTCCAACATGGAAGAATTCCTCTCCTTTTTTTTTTGACACTAATTAACCAGTTGCTTATAAATATATATATAAATGAATCTGGGCTCCAGCAGAAAAAAATACATACTTTGAACTTAAACATGGTCTATTTCCATCTCTAAGCCATTCCACAGTAATGACTGACATGTTGAGCGTGTATATAATATGTAGTGTGTATGTAAGCCGTTTGATAGTGATTTACTTGTTACTTAGCAACAGCTGTGGGTTATATTGAAACTGCTCTACCACCAGAGACTCTGAACTCCGCTCTGATCCACAGTGATCACAGTCCCTGAACCTGTCTGGAACAACAATGGACTCAGTAAAACTCACATCTTCATGTGCACAACAGTAACTGTTTTACTGAGGGGATATTAAACTTCTGTTCATTTGAAGTGATGAGTCTGTCTGTTATCTGTGTTTGGATTGCTTCAGAGCAGCACGCTGTATCTTCACAACTCTTTGAGTCAGTCAGGGAGGTGCCGTGAAGTCCAGGGACACAACAGGTTAGACTTGACAATGAGTGTAGTTCGTGATTTGCTTAAAAAAGTTTGCTTACATTTTATCTTTTGATCAAGAAGAAGCAATGCATCTTGCAAAGACGGGCGAAAAACAAAAAAAAAAGAAAAATCTTTCTTCAGGGTCAACAATATTGACATGTAAAATACTTCAATCTCTGCTTTCTGCTCTACAAAGTAGAATTAAAGTGAGAAAAATGAGCTGCATGAGCCATATGCTCTCACCTCGGTACAGTGGATCCTTTTGGAGAATCTCTTTACGTCAAAAATCCTCCTCAGTGCACAGACAAACACGTACGCATTCAGTTCGAGTGAAGTAAAAACATCAAAACGTGTAATAGACCTTTTCACTTTAAAAGATGCACTTCAAACCGAATATGGTTTTCAACCAAAAGGTATAGTATCATTTTGTGGGACACTGTGAAAGGCTCTAAAACCATCAATATGGCCTTTCGCAGTGTGTTTTTTTTTCCTGCCATTTGCTGCCTCTGTTAGTGTGAAAAGAGCTTAAGTGGAGCTAAGTCGCAAGCAATGGGATTTTAAAGGAAGCCCTGCTTGCACTCAGTGCAACTTTGCTGTGTGCTGAATGTGCAGCGCTGTAGGAGTGATGCTTGAAGTTTTATAGAATAGGGTGCCCACTTTCTTTGGCCTGCATTCTCATGTTCTCAGCCTCTCTGTTTGCTATTTTATGGAGCCATTCGTGGAAATGATAGTTTGGTGAAACCCAAAGGAAAAAGCCTCCTTTATCGTTCAGTTAAATACCCGCTTATGAAAGCCCAAGCAGGTATGGCTGCATGGCTTTGACTCCTCAGCTAGAGGATAACCTTACTTATCATTACCAGATGTGTTTCTCATCTCCCATATAACATGGGATTATGTGCTTAAGGGGCCACTGGGAGATCTGTGATTATTTGTCTGAAAGTGGACTGGAGGGAGCCTCCGATCACTATTCATGGTCACCTATGTGTAAACTGCAATACAAAGTATTTACAAATATTTAGTGATCCCACATAACTAAATGAGGCAGCAGCTAAACTGAATCATGATATATTTAAAAAAAAAAAAAAAAAAAGACAGTAGTTTGCTCTATACAGAACATTTTACAGGTACTTGTCACTACTCTGGTGGATGAACTGTTGTATGGTGGCATTATTTGTAAACATATCTTTATCTTTGGCATTTCTGCACTTCTTTTATTAGCTAACAGATATGCTGATTGTGATATATCAGTCATGTCGCCTGGCTCATTTATTGGTCAGGCTCTTTTTTTGTATGGTCTGTGATTTTTTTTTTTTTTTTTTTCAGGTGAAATTGCCTACCCAAAAAAGCGAATATATTAAAACATCATACTCTGTGTGAGACAGTTGGTCATAGAGACAGCAGAGACAGAGCCAGTTTCCCTTTTCATGCACCCACAACCCAGTTTCTTTATCTCTGTCCCCCATTTACATCTCTCTCCCTTTATCTTTCTCATCACCCTCATTCATTCCTTTTTGTTGCCACTAAATGGCGAGTCTGATGCACTTGCTGACTGACTTGATAGGACATTTACATCCATAACAGCTAGCTAAATGCCATAACTCTCTAAGTGCAAAATGTGATTCACCATTAGGAATCAGCAACATCCTTATAAAATATATTGAAGTGAACTGGGTTTGTTAAGGATGAATGCGAAAATACAGTTCATAGGAGAGCCTGAATACTTCACAGTTAGACTATTTACAACGGCTTTAAATCTTGATGCATCAAATACAAAGAGGGGTTTGATCTCGCTTCCTCTGAGACAGTTTGGGTTTCTACCCTGATGAGGCCACTATGCGGCTGGAACGAGCCATATGTACTGAGGTATGATGAGAAGGGAGAGGGGCTTTGGTGGGCAGAGATGGATGGACGTACAGATAGATGGAGAGAGAGAGAGAGAGAGGGGAGAATGACAGATGCAGAGATGAAAGATGGTCCAGCTGGAGAGACCCTCACCTCCCCACAGCACACACATACACTCATGCATACACGGCGGGCTGTCATCTGGTGTTTACATTTTTACACTGAGCTATGTGACATAAAATAAAAGCATGATGGGAGGCTGGGAATTATGAAAGTGCTGCGTTGTGTAGCAGTTTATTTATTAATTTCTCATTTGTATTGTAAGATATGGTTGTTAAAATAAGGTTTTAGAGGAGACATCACTGAAGGCTGAGCTGGTACTGTTCCTGTCAGATGCATATGTAGAACAAAATCTAGTTTTTGCTTAGTGGGTTTTTAGTTATCAGTGCAGTTGTTTATCAATTGAAAATACTGAACATTTCAAGCTTACAGTTACTTAAATGTGAAGATTTGCTGTTTTTGTCTGTTTCCTCATCAGTTGGATTCTTTGTTTTTTGTTTTTTTTTTTCAAAATTATCAGCATGGCTTTAGCCACTGTGAGGTCGTTTTGTGGTTTTTAGTCAAGAACTATTGGATTTTATGCAGTTGCAGTCTCCAGAGGATGAGTCCTACTGACTTTGACAATCCCTGCACTTTTCCTCCATCACTGCCATGAGGTTCACCTTTGTGGTTTGAGTGATGTGTAAAAAACTGTGTCACGGATTACCATGCAACTTGGTGCAGACATTTATGGTCTTTATAAAGTGTGGTGATCCCATTGCTTTCCATCTAACACCATCATCAGGTCAAAGGTTCAATCTGCCTAGTTCCTTGGTTTATTTATCTATTTATCTATTTATCTGTTATCTATTTAATCATCAGTTTGGTTTTAGTGACCATTACACCCACACAGAGCAGCTTAATGTCTGCAGACACTTGGTCTTGTTTATTAAAAGTCCAACAAAACAAGGCTTTGAGATCTGGCAGCTTGTCTTGGGCATTTCTGATTACTTCTAGACATTTTATAGGCATCATAATAAATAGATAAGTAAAAAAACAATGTAGTTATCAGTATGACAGAACTAATTGATAGTTACACTCCTAGTTATTCACAAAGGCATGTTTGTACTTGATTGATGTAACGGCCATGCCATGGTGACTACAGCAGGTGAATGTGTTTAAATGAAGAAGTCACGGCAGTGTGGTGTAGTGTTGTACAGCGTTGTAAGAAAAAAAAAATAATGTAGCCTTGCCAATATTTTGGGTTTGTTTTAGGAATGAAAAGAGTCAAATTAAAAAAATACCAGAAGCCTGAGAAGCCATTGCTGTTGCCAAATCCAAGTCAGTCCAAAACTGTTGGGATCTGTTTCCTAAACCCACAGTACACACTTGTTGTCCGACAATATGTAAATACTCACTTAGCCAGTTACATTTGAATATAGTCACAGCTGGTGTTTGTTGTATTGTCTACACTGATGCCATTGTTTTTCATGTGCGTTTGTTCAGTGGGCATGTCGTTTATCTGCATTGAATCCAGTTTCACAGCTGGTGAAAGTCGAGCCACGTTACACTCGTGTGTTCTTGCTAAAAATGCCTATTCAGGCACGCACGCGCACACGAGCTGAGTTGTGTAACCACCAGTGACCGACCACACCTCAGTTATGTAAGTGCTCTCTGTAGTACTCTACCAGCTCTATGGTGTTTCACAGTGACTGGATGAGTTAATGTGTGTAAATGTGTGGGAGTGTCCATACTGTGCTCTAATACTGTTGAGTGGGTATGACTCGAAGATACTGATGCACTAATTAGACTCATCCTCCAGTTCACTGTGTGCACTTATCCATACCTGCATTTTTCTCCTTATCTGCAAAGAGAACATTGATAAGCTGAGTCAGTATGTATTTAGGATGTACTTTATTGCCACTGAGAGAAGACGGGGCTCTGCAGCAACAAATGATACACGTGTGAATTGGAGAATTAAAAAAACAAATAAAAAAAAAGCATATAAATGCAAATAAAACAATTAGCATTTTTATAGTGATAATAAAAGGGTAGCTTCCAGGCCAAGAGTAGTGAAAATGCAAATACCTTTAGCCAACAAAGATGCTTCATCCAAATTATGCAGATTCTGCAAATGTTCTTTAAGATTAGGTGGATAAAAATGTTAAATATTCAAGAAACACAGCTTGACTTTTATTTTGTAAACCACTTGCATGACAGTTATGTCATGCAAGCGGTTTACGAAATATTCTTCAAAGAAATTAGTGCTGTCATTCATCTGTAAACAGAACTGAAGAGTGCTTGTTTTTACAGAAATGGTGTCATCTACTGACATTTTTTAACTTTGTGCATGACCTCTGTGTGTGTTTGAATTTGGTGACTGTTAAGACACAGTATAACTGGTGTGCAGCCCAGATGATATGAATAGTTCCAAATTAGACTGAAGAAAGTAAGAAAAGCCTCAAGATCAGATGGCACGTGACATTTTATTTATTTATTTTTTTTTACTTAACCTGGGTCAAAATTCTTCTCTTTCAAAATCAACTTCTGGGCTAATTTTGTTCAGATCTCTCCTCAACATGGTAGAGAATTAGCTAAATGCTTCTCAGCTTCTTTTTATAGTGTCTCTGTTAATATTTCAGCTGCACCAGATGCCTAAATTATTGTTTGATTTGTTAGTTTGCCTTTGCAGTTGGTGACTGTTTTGAAACTGTACTTGGCAAATAATATTTTTCAACCTAATTTAGACTGTTTTTTTTTCCCCAAAGCATTGCCTTACAATATTTGTTTTTATGTCTTTTTGGTGTTTTAGCTAAATACCTACATGGATCCAAACAAACATCAAAAGGAAGCAGCTCATATTAAAAGGACATTAACATTTTATTTTTTTTTTTTTTTGTTCAGGCACCATAAAGTCCAACAACTTGTTTGTGCATCTGTTCCATTGGTGCGTTAAATATCACAGCAGCACAGATCAGAGGCTCTGCCTGCTGCCTTTATATTTATCTCATCTAGGAACATTGGTTACCCTTGGTATTTATTCTAGCTGCTGTTCGGTTGAAGTAAAAACAGCACAGGACGGCGGAGAAGCAGAATGAAGCGAGAGCACAACGTTGTTCTGAAGCTTCTTGCAAACTGCAAAGTCAGAGGGGCTTTTGAAGCGCTATTAGATATGACCATGTTCATTACCGACTTTTTTCTGTTGAATGTTTTCTGATGGAGCTCTGTATTCGGGAAGCCCAACACGCCTAATCCACCATTTGCAATATTTTACATTTGTACAAAAATATACTTGACACTGCTCCTGTTTTTCTATTCATGAGATTAGAAATGAATAGAAGACGCAGCCATTAATTCCCTCTGTACAGTCCTGGATAGAACAGAAAGCTTAAGCTGTGAATCTGCAGTGCAGTGCTGTACACAGACAGACTACAGCAAACACAAACACACATACAGACGCTGTTCTCCTCCTGCTTACTGACCTGTTTCAATAATTCAGAAGAGTGGCTGGCTGGCTGGCTGGCAGTGGGCTCTATCCATGGATTCGGTCAACCGTTACACACAAACACAGACACACACACACTCACACAAACATAGTGTTTGTTATGCTTGGCAGTTTTACATCTGCAGCTTTACACTCCAAACAAGCTTCAGAGATTTGATTCCATGAGGATATGGCACCTGGCTGAATTCACAGAAATGAAATGTTGCTTTTCCACTATTTTGCCATGTCCATTCTAGGAACCTACTCATGCAACTAAATGTTTTTTTTAGTAGTAAATGTTAGATACAAAAAATACACTTGAACCTTCAGGTTTTATTTAGGTTTGTTTTCTATCTGTAACTTAATTACCCATCTAAAGCCCACAACTAGTATTTGTACTTGTTTATTAGAAGTGTTGTGCCAAGAGATTTCAGTTTGAAAAGCAGTAATGGAGGGATGATATCAAATTCGTCTCAGTGCATTCAGAGGACATATTGCTGCAGGGACAGGAGGTGTAGGGAAGCAGCTAGCCTCTCCCAGAACAGGGGGTATGTATCTGGTACCTGGTGACTCCGAAGTTGTCTTATTTGTTGTCTTCTTAGCTGCTAGCGAGCCACTGGTAGCTTTGCTTGTGTTTGGTTTGCAAGGCTTCAGTCAGAACTCTGCAGCTTCAGTATAGTCAGGTTTCCATCCAAATGTTGCGGGTATTGTAATCATTTTTTAAAAATGCATATTAGAGGTAATTTGCCATGTTTATTAGTACTTATTAATACTAGTCATTTATCTTAGTTAACATGTTGGGTTGAAAATTGGACTGTACCATTGATGCTTGTTTGTTCAAATCAAAAATATTTCAACTAGATATTCATCAGCAAACCAGCTGAAAGAAATCTGAGAATTTAGTGTCTTGACTAGAAACACTTAGTAGTAGGAGTCATTTTTATTCATTCACTTATACATGTCCTCTGTACACTATGTGCTCCTTTCCTCATGGATGACAGCAGTACCTTATAGGCTACTCAAGCAGAGCACAGGTGTGTTTTGTTTTATGGTGCCATTTAGTAAAACATGTGCCAGCATGCATCATGTGTTACCATCAAATTTCACTGTGAATCATTTCATGTTGCGATGACCGACTGGTTCATACATCCTCACTTTGACTGCATGAACCTTAAGCATATGATGTCTGCGTTGTCTCTGTACACTACCCATGCTGTGAACTCTGAAATAAAACTAGCTGTAATTCAGCAGACTCCCTGCAGCTGTGCAGCCTAGTTATGCCTTTTCCTAGTTTGGAGTTACATAAGATATTGAATAATTGAAAGTAATTATTTTTAGGAGACATTTTTTTCCGTGGACAGAATTATGATTCTTGTTTCACGTGGGGGGGTTCCTCAAAGCTTTCATCATTATTAGGAACCCATGTAGAGTAAAGTGACAGTGGCATTTCACCCCAGATACTTGGTCTCATTACAGGATGAATGCACGTTCTGGAAGGTCCAGACCAAAAGTAAATGTTGTCTCACCCTGGTGACGCAGGCTCATTAGACCGCTTCAGTTGTGTTTTCACACTGGGACTCTACGAGAAGCTGACCCACAGTTTATGTGATGTGTGCTTTTGTCTGGTGCAACTTTAATGCTTTGTGCTGTTATGGATTTCATCAAAGTTTAATGCTGCTGCTGTTGCAGTCATCAGATTACTGAAAAATAGATTTGACAGTGACAGACGTGATATTTACGACTAACATTTTACAAGGACGCAAAAGCTTTTATAATACAAGTATAGCATGTTTTTGGCAGGTGAAATAGATAACATTAGATGACTTTTATTTGTCCGTTTGTGTCTGGAAATAGCTGCTGCTACAAAGTGCGGTGTTGAGTTACATAATGGCCTTGGACTAGATTCTGCTGTGCAGGCAAACTGGCAGAACATTTTCCACGTACAAAACAGACACTGATTCATTTATTAAATCAATCATGCACTAATTTGTGTTATTTAGCTGCAACGGACGTTAAAAAAAAAAAAAAAAAAACCTAACCCAGCAAAATTACATTATTAAACAAACAGCAGAGACTGTATGTGTATGTATCCAATGCATGTGCTTGCCCAGTGGATTGAAAGCTCATGCCCTTGCATTAAGGGTGTGGTCCTGCATATTAACACCGGTCAATCACTTCGGCTGATTTGCTGACAAAGAAGCACTATTTTACCACTGTATAATTTTAGTTATAGCTTTTCAGTTTTTTTTTCCAAGGCCCTTATTCATCATTAATTTCATGTTACTGATCTGACAAATGTACCCACCTCTCCATCCAACAAGTCCAATATGTTGCCTTTTAAAGAACTTTTTATACCAGCACTGTAATGGATTCATGTCAGTTGTGATCATAATAATAAATAAATGAATAACTTGTGTATCGGGGGTCGTACCTGTGATAGCAAACCAATGGCCGAGTCAGGAAAAGTTAGATATATTCTGTGTGATAAAATGGAGTGCATGTGTTTGTGCTGCTCTAGGCAGATTTGATTATAGGCTGAGTGTGATAACTCTGTGTGTGTGTGTGTGTGTGTGTGTGTGTGTGTGTGTGTGTGTGTGTGTGTGTGTGTGTGTGTGTGTGTGTGTGTGTGTGTGAGATTCTGCTGATACTAGACACCGCCGCGCTATTGATGTGAGAGCAATCTCTAACTCTCCTCTGCTTCTATCTTTACCTCCTTCCGTCTTTCTCCTTTTCACTTTCACATTCATCCCTGTTTTCCTGTTTTTCGACCTCCCTCCACTGCTTGATTTTTTTGTAACATCCCTCTCTGTATTCAGGTCTCCCCTCCCTCCTTTTTTCACTGTCACCATCCCCATGTCCCCTCTTCATTTTCTTTTTAGCCCTGTCCTACTCACCCTGCCTTCCACCTTACTCTTTGCCCTCGTTCTTCTCCTCTTTGCCTCGTTTTGATCCTTCCCTCCATCCCTCTCTCCGTCCTGCTGGCTCAGCTGGTACAGAAGCAGCCTTTGTTTCAGCTGTGTCCTCTATCCTTTGAAGGAGGAGAGCTGAAAAGCGAGAGGGAGGGAGGGATAGAGGGAAGAAGTGAAGCGTGGATGGGGCAGGTGAAGAGAAAAATCCAAATGGGAAAATGGAGAAGGCGTGGGAGGATTAAGAAAAGTGGAGGAGGGAAAGAAGGGGAGAAGGATGAAGGGAGAGGAGGAAGGAAGAGAGATATCTTTGGATCAATGGTCAGGGTTGTTCAAGTCATTGATATCCAGTAGCAACAGCATGTGAGGGCAAATTTCCTGTGTGTGGAGGGGGGGTCAGTCTATAAGACCTGTGCTCTCAACTCTTCTACTTGGTTCAATGGTGCACAGTTGCAACGCTGTAGATCTCAGTTAAAATCCAACCAAGCAGTTTATTGATAAGTAAGCTGTTTTTGAACAAAGTCAATGCTGTAGAAACCTGTACACCTTTTACTGTGCTGTAGGCCGACTAAATAAAAAGAAGTAAATAAATAAGTCACTACAGATATGCTGTGAATCTAAAAGAATATCAAAATGTGGTGACATAGAGATTATTTCCTGTCATTCTTTTTTTTTTTTGTTGAACTTGAACTGATTTCTGACAGTCCAAAGTTGAAGACTCATCTCTTCTTCATTTCCCGTTCTCTAGTGAGTGAAAACAGACAGAAGATTTTGGACCTGCACCCTCATCCATGATGTTATGGCTGCGATAACATGTGATTCCTGAAGCAGAGTGTTATCGGCTTTTACGTCTCTGAAGGTAAGGTCATTATTTAATTATTTATTTTTATGGATGTGCTTAAAGGAATAGTTTAACATATTGAGAAATGATCTTATTTGCTTTCTTGCTGAGAGTCAGATGAGAAGATTAATACCATTCTCGTGTCTTTCTGTTAATATGAAGCCACAACCAGAAGCTTAACATAAACACTGGATACAGACAGAAACAGCTACCCTGGCTTTATCCAAAAGTAACTAAAATCCACTTAACAGCACCTCGAAAGCTCACTAGTTAACTCATAGCACAGAGTTTAGTACAGATTAAACAAATGAGATAACATGTACTAAAAAGTGAGCTTCCAAGCTGCCGGTTGGTGGATATTATTTCTTTTTCCAGGTCAGCTGTTTCCCCCTGCATCCAGTCTTTAAGCTAACCTAAGTACTGCTGTTGATGCTCGTTATAAAAATCTGCTCCTTTCATGGCTGTTTGCAAAAAATTTTTTCAAACAGAGAGAAACTTAATGGAGAACAGGCGAGCATTTTTTTTGTGTGTTAGCAGAAACCAGGCTCTGACACTGCTTAGAAAGCAGGCTCGATCTGGGTCAAAGCAACAGGCATCAGGATCTGTCACCTGGATGCCGGGTCAGCTTAGTGTGGCCTTGTAGTGGTAATGGAGATCTAGTGGAAACTACATTAGCGTTTTGGCTTCGTCTAACTTTGCTTGGCCCTGCAGTGGAAACCTGAATAGTGTTATTTAGTTGTCTGTGAGTTTACCATGGAAATTGGATTAGCCCTGATTTGCCCTGTGGTTGAAAGCGGTCTTGTTTTAACTAAGTGTGAATATACAGTGGAAATCAAGCTAACCCATTTTAGCTGTTTCAGTCAAAATCAGCAGTGCCTGTGGTCTTAACCAGTGGTGTGAATACTCTTCCCTTTTTGCTGGTAAATCTTTATGTGTTTCATTCTCACTCGCTTTTTTTTTTCCTCTCCCACCCATCCTCTCTCATCATCTCTTATCTCCCTGTTATTGTTTTCAGGCTGGATTATGCTAGCTTGTCATCTTCATATCGGCTTTCCCTGTCTGAAATCCACCTCTAACCTCCTTACCCCCTGAGACTCTGCCGCTGATTCCCTCTCCCCTGTGCCCTCTCTCTCTTTTCCCCAGCCTGCTTTCCCTCTTCTTCTCCTCAGCTGGCTCTTAGATCTCCGCTTCTAACCTCGATACGTCCCTCTGGGATGGAGCTGACTGCTGAACTCAGCTAGAAAGAGTCAGGAGGAGAGGAAAGAGGGAGAAAGTGTGGAGTGAAAAGACAGTGGGGGGCAGTAGAAGGTAGAAGGCTGGGAGAGAAATATCTGACCATCTATCTGTGTGTGAAAGATGCCAATTATGGCTGAAGCTGTAATCTTTGTATCATTTCAACCTTGACACTATGTTCTCAAAACTGACTGGACCAATCAAAGCGGAGACAGATGACAAGATACATGCGCTGGTGTGTATGTGTCCGTGTGTGTGTGTGTGTGAGAGCTATATATTCGAAACAGCGCCTCAGGCGACTGTGAAATCTGCTCTGGCCAGAACAAATCGCACACACATGAATGTAAAGGAGGCTGTTTGCTGAAATATAATCATGGCTAGAGGTGGTAGATTCTCACAGCGTATTGCACACTGGTCCTCACACAGTGGGCTCATTTGTGCATATGTCTTTGTCATGACTTTTACAGTATCTTCATCATTGTTCATCACCATCCTCAAGAATGCACTCTAAAAACAGGGATGGGTATCTGCCTCACACTGTCCTTTACGGTCACTTCACTTCCTCCTTGATATTTATTCACTTGTGGTTCTGTTATCTTTGGATTATTATCAACCCATTAACACCTGGACCTCTTCATTTAGTTACTCTGTATTTATAGTTAAATACTTACTACTATGTGGATTGTGTAATCCCCCTTCCATTTTATGCTGTTTTGGTTCATTTTTAGAGAACAAAATGTCTTGTTCACTAAGTCTCTTTACAGGCTTATAGGATTGTCACAGCATGTCTAAGATAGACATGCCATCTGTTGTTATATCGTACATCGTCATGTCACTGGTAATATACATTTTCTGGGATATATTTCTATGAAATAAGAAGGTTTTGGACAATTAGTTTGCATTTGTGTCCGCAGGTTTTCAACATGCCTCAATGTTGTGAATGTACAGAGGAGACTCACAGTTTTCCAGTAACTCAGTATATTTACTCAAATACTTGGTGCTTCTATTTTACTTGAATATTTCCATTTTCTGTTGCTTTATACTTCTGCTGCATTACAAAGGAAATATTGTACTTTTCACTGCATAATGAATACTTTTGGTGTTTTGAGTATATTTTGATACGAATACTTTTTGCACCTGTCAATCACCCTTTCCGGCAAATGTGCAGACACACTGCTGGTGAGAGACGTGGAGTGATAGAGCATGTTTTTTTTTTTTGTTTTTTTTTACTTAGACTCTCATTGCTTCAGGGAGAGAGGGAGTATGTGAGATGGAGAGACAAACAGGGAGAGAGATGAGAGATCAAACAGCCGGCTCTGTTTGTTTTATCTTTTTAATGAACAAAGCGTCTCACATTCCACTGCTCAGGAGTTCACTCAGAGGCTTGTACGCTGAGGGGGGAATTCAACCAGCAACCCAGCAGCTTCTGAGAGCGACTCCAACTAATGCTCTCTTTAGAGCTGGATCACCATTGTGTGTGTGTGTGTGTGTGTGTGTGTGTGTGTGTGTGTGTTTCTGTTTCTGTTTGTGCATGTGCTGAAGCTCTTGACTGCTCAGCAAAACATCAAAGTCAAGTCTACCTCTGTCCCCTACTCGCTTTGATGAATGGAGGCCTGGATGGATGGAGGGATGGAGGGTAGGAGAAATAAAAAGGGAGGAGATGGAGAGAGGGATGAATGAATGACTGAAAGCACAAGGGGTTCAGAATGGATTGACAGATGGGGGGTTGGGGAAAGTACGTGAGATGGAAGCTGATGGATGAAAGGGCGGATGGATGGGTTTGACCTTTCCATCACCCTCCTCAGATGTCGCCTTATAAGATACTGATTTACTCATTTTTTGTTTCTTTTTTTTAAAGTGTTCTCCCCAGTCTTTGTAACGTCTTCACTTTTTTAAATTTACCAAAGATGCTTTTATTTTCTTTTTTCCTCTACTGCTTGCTTTAGCATTTTCCCCCTCTGCTTCCTCTTTTTCTCTACTTCACTCTCATCTCCTATTTCCTCTTACCTCCCACTTCTTTTCCTTTTCCTCTTTTTAAATGTATTCTCACTGATCTTTTTTCCTTTGCTCATTTTCATCCCCTATTCCCCTTCCCCACATCACCCTTTTCTCTTGTGCACATCCTATCCTTCTTTTCCTCTCAATCCTCATCCATTAACCTCCTCCTTACCTCCTGCTCTGGCAGCTTGTGAGCGTGCATGTGTGTGTGTGATAATCTCGCCAGGCTGTGTGTGTGTGTGTGTGTGTGTGAGAGAGAGAGAGAGAGAGAGAGAGAGAGAGAGAGAGAGAGAGAGAAGAGAGAGAGAGAGAGATGGTGGTGGATGAAAGACTGCCTGGATCCCTGGAGGGGAGTTTGGCAGCTGAGACCTGCCAAAGGCCAGCAAAGCCTGGGTCACCAAGCTAACCTCTTCCCCCTGCTTCACTCCTGGCCCTCACGGGATAATAGGTGTGAGGACATGTGGTGGAGGGAGAGGATGAGAGGGGAGGAGAGGAGAAGAGAGCAGAGATAAAAAGGAAAGGAGACAAAAAGGACGGGGGTAATTCATACATTAGAGAAAATGCAAATACATAAGACACACACACCCTAAGGTATTTTGTTAGTCATGCTTAAAACTCTCTCTCTCTCTCTTTCCCTCTGTTGCTTTTGCGTGCAGTTGTTAGTCATGCTGAACACTTCCAAAGTGGTCTTTGGTTTTCCCCCGATCAGCCGCAGCAGACAAACACTCCCAGCATGACACAGATACCCAAAATGGGATGTACAAAAGAACACAGATGCAGTTTTACCCTGGTATTTTATGGCCATTATAAGAAAATTATTTTGAAACAAACAAAAAATAGTATAAAGACAGCCGACTCAAAGTTGGTGGAAGTTCAGTGTAATGCTTGTAAAATCGTGTTATGACGGTGTCAGGCTGACCAAGGAGCTGGAACAAAAAGGTCTTTGAAAGCAATATCACAGTCAAAGTATCTCTATTTTTATCAAGCAGAGTTGGTTGCAGTGTAGATAGATTTGAAAAGACTGCAGACTTCAATACACAAGAAAATAAGAAGAACAAGAATAACACCAAAACAAAGACTATTTTTATTGAGAAATGGTTAAAATAGCTTTTTTTTTTTCATAAACCCCCTCCAGCACATAAAGCACATTCTCCAGGAATGATTCCATATAGGGAGTATAGTGACAGTGACACACATTACTGCATCTCAGTAAAAAGAGAGCAGCTGGAAGGGTATAACAACAGACAGAGTTGGTTTTTTTTTTTTTGTTTTTTTTTTTTTTAGATTTGCCCATGTGAAGCATCTTTATTAAACAAAGGCCCAGATGAAGGTAGCTGACAGACAGGATTCACCCGGAGTCAGACAGTGGTGGTGGTGGTGGAGAAGAGCTGGCAGATAGATGATGGGAACTCTCAGCTGAATCTCCCCGGACATGGAGAGGAGGTGTAGGTCTAAAGGACAGAATGACGGAACTGCAATGATATTTAAAGAACAGCAAGCAGGGACTGATTGGCTCGAGGATCGCCATCAGAAAGGTCAAGTACGGCGAGTTTGAAACATGTAGGGATTTTGACAGTGTGGGAAGTGATGGAGAAAAACGAAAAACAGCAGGAAATAGCAAACATTCACCCACAGAGGAATAAAGACAGAATGTTCAGGTCCTCATTGAACTTTCACCAAAGCCTCATTAATACAACAGCTAATAGACCATAAACAAATAATATAGAATCAGTGTCAATAACTACTGTAACACCAAGCAGCCTCGCTGCAGAATGATGGATTTGTACGAGTGTGGATATTTTATGTACACAGGGTATCTCACTGCAAGATGAATTAAATCCTTAATATCAATAGAAACTACAGTCATTCTGTCAGTCTGAGTCATGAAAGAGATTATTTCTCAGAAAGTGCACAGCAAGGAAACACAGTACAAGTATTAACTTCTTAGACTTTTCATTGTCTTTACATTTCAGACCTCATCTGTTCACAACGATAACACCAAGGTGAATCTTCGCACACGCTTGTTTTACTGAATATGTGAAAGTAACAGTCAAAGCTCCTCATTTCCTTTGTTTCTGTTGTATTAGGGCTATTTCTGTTTGTTAGTTTGTTAGATTTTGATATACAATACTATTTCACAAAGAATTCCCCTCAGGATTTTGTTATCTTTGGTATAGGAAGTGAGTTTCTGTCTGTATCACTGCCTCATCACATTGTACACAGTTGTATTATCTCTGACTTCCTCTCTAAATTTCTTGGCTGTTCTCTCTATGTCTCCGTTGTTCTTTCACCGTAGGCAGCGGCAGGAAATGGAGTGTGTGAAACAGGATGTGAGGGTAGCCATACTTGTTTGTTTTATACTGAAAGCCCACAGCGGGGCTGGAAACCACTGATGGATGACAAAAATGGCGAGAGACAGTGAGGTTAGGGACACAGACAGAGGCTGGTTTTCGCTGTTTTTTCTTTTTTGTACTTGTGATGACATTTCAAATTAAAAAAGGTGAAAGGAAACTGCTCTTATAACACAGGGATAATGGCTGCCAATTAAGAATTATTAAAAAAAAAAAAAAAAAAGAATTTCTTGACAACTTTGAGAGGATGAAGCCTTTTTTTTACACCATAACTTGCTCTAAAGTAATATTAGCCTTTGTAATTGGTGGCTATTTTTAATGTGACATTGTCTTCTAAGAATACAGTACTCTGCTATTAATTATAATGACACTCAGTCCTCCACAAAATAAGGATAATTTGCCCTCCATATTTCATGCTGCCCTCTGATTGTGATGTATTCAGTAGTGGCAGGAAAAATGACACTCTTTTAAGTAGCTGCAAAAGTTTGGCTGAAATTGTGTGCGTGTGTGTGTGTGTGCGTGTGTGTGTGTGGTCTCTCGTTCAGTGTTTGTTCATCGTAGATATAAATTGGAGACGATGCACAAAAATGTGTTGAGCTCTTTCACTAAATGAGCTGAAACTTTGATCTGCGGATGAGTGTCAGAGTGGTGGACTGATGTTCAGTCATACTGCCCAAGAAATTTCAGACTGAATGTTTTGAAATTATACAACATGAAATGACCTTAAGGAAAGAGGGAATTCATTAATAGTCAGTCGTGATTAAATTTTGCAGTTCAGAATTCAGTTGCTAACAAAATGAAAATAATTATGGCCTGTCTTTGCTTCCACAGAAAGACATTGTATAAACACAGTATTTATTTTACACATACAGGACAAACTCAATTCAAACATAGTCAACTCTTATGTGTGTAATATTAAGGATACAGTTTCTCTACTTGCTCACTGAGCTGTATAGAGATCACGTTTAACTTGTCGCTCTTTACCACCCGGCACATTTCAAAGTATGATTTGTTAAAGTTTATCTCCTCTCTCCAGTCACCTCTCTTCCCTCCAACTCTGCCTTTTTCCACCTTCCTCTCCTCCACACCCTCTCTCTTTCTATTCTCTATCGTTCCAACTTTATCTCCCTCTGCTGCTCTCAGCGTCATATCCATCACTGTCTTCTCCGTTGTCTTCACTCACTTCACACTCTGTTGTTGTCCGATAATGTGCTGCTGGTGAAGCGAGGACATCTACATCTATCT
This sequence comes from Toxotes jaculatrix, assembly GCF_017976425.1. Classification (NCBI taxonomy): domain Eukaryota; kingdom Metazoa; phylum Chordata; class Actinopteri; family Toxotidae; genus Toxotes; species Toxotes jaculatrix. The sequence continues at coordinate 18,140,822 of NC_054410.1, read as the reverse complement.
GTATCAGTACTGCAATCTGAAGTAACTGTGTGTGTGTGCAGCTGGCACAGTTTACCAAATACACAGGTTTCCTTTCATATCTAGAACTGCAGGACACACCTCCCACCAACCTGAGTCTGTTGTAACGCCATGACACCCCATGTTGGGACTGAGAATGTGTGGAAAATAGGAAGCCAGTGAGCGGAGAAGTCAACAGTGTCCTCCTGAAAAATTGTATGAGGTTTGGTGAAATGCATTCGCCAGAAATGATCCGATGTGAAAGAAAGAAATAACCACAGCACTGCTCAGGTTGTGTCACATCTACAGTTTACGTAGAATGTGAGGTGGTGTAATGCATGTGCAACATTGCAGGTTTTATATTCCCCATTGTGCTTTTTTGTGGAGATGTTTCATTAATGCACGTCAGACTCTCCACATTTATGTTCCCTCAGATGCTCCTGCTTCCCTTTAAAACCCAGCGTGTTTCAGTCAGACAGCTTGCAGATGCTATTCTTCCTTCCCTTAAGCTAAATCTGTCTCTACTGACATGTCTGGCGCTTTTTCATAGTTCCAGTCTCTGTTGTGCGCACATTTTTTTTTCCTCCTCTCAGATTTTCCCTCTCCTTCTTCTTCCTGCTAGGTAGATGCTATCTCTTGTCTCTGTCTCTCAGCCTGTGGTCAGTATCCACACTTTGTCTGCTTCTCTGTCTTTCTTTCTACATCATTTCTTATTGAGCACCAAGGTTCAGCATTACGTTCTTTCCTCTTCATCTCTTTCTGTCTCGGGATTCTTTGTCTTGGCCTGCTGTTTACATCGCTGCCTATCTTTGCGGATATAAGTCTGTATACCTTTCTCTCTCTCCACCGTGGGTACCTTCAATTTCTCACCCCTGTGTCTTTCCAGTGGTAAAAATAGATACTCCAGCACATCCTGCATTCTTAACAGAAAGAGTGTGTAGTGCTGGCTTTCTCATATCTTTGCTGCAGATGCGTTCTCTTGTGGTGATTAAAGGATAACACTGGTGTTTTTGGGGTTCATTTTGGGTTCATTCTGCTCTAATTTAATCTGCATTTATTTTGCATACTGCATAATGTTTTGCTTATTATTTCTACTGCTATCTACTTTGGTTTTCAGTGAAAAATAAATCCAGGCCCGTGGTTTTTGTATTCTCCCAAAGTGTGAAATGTGGGCGTGAGTTTATATTGCTATAGTATCAATAGTGTCAAGTTAGTTACCAGTTGCTCGCTAGCTACAGCTAATAAAATCTGTCAGTAACAGTTGACGTTTCAGCTGCCTCTGTCTGAATTTTGAGTGCAACATCTGTCACTGCTGTCAGTTTTATTTACTGTACATTTACATTTTACTGTACATTTACTTTTGCAAATGTCTCTAGTTTTGGGGACTCTGTTCTTTGAAGATGAAGTCAGTGGGTGATGTTTTGGGAGCATCTACAAACTCTCTTCATTCACAGTGTTTTGGGTGTTTTTTTTACCCTTATGGACAGGTCTTTAGATTTTTTCTGTGTTGATTGCAAGATACATTGCCACTTGTCTCATGTTCCATGTGTCAGTGTTTTTGTCAGCAGTAGTTTCCATCCACTGCCATAATACAAATATTAGGAGTTGGTTCGCTGAGATAAACAGCTGGTGGCACTAATACTTCAGGCAGATGCCATTAAAACATTGCAGAAGAAGAGAGTGCAACAAGAGCATGAGTCAAACCTCAGATGTTGAAGAACAATGAAGAGAATGTGGTGGAAATATAAAAATTTATGTTTGTTTTATTCATTAACTTGGGGAATGTTGCAGTCTATTAATCTGTCCACACAGATCTGATGTTTTTGTCTGCTGTCATTCTTCCTCATTCATTCCTCAGTGGAGGAGTCACATGCTTCATGTGCGTCATGATGTGCATCATATAAAAACCTTCGTCTGATCTCTTGAGGTTGGGTCGACCCAGCATTTGAGTGCTGAAAATTTCGAGGGCTGCTGATATTAGGTAGATTTTGGTAGCTTTCAAGTTCCAACATATGGATAACTACTGAAACTGCACAAAGTGGCTCTGTGCCATTCTGTGTGTCCTGAAAAGAAAGTGGTTTACAAATACAAATATGATCTGTACATCGGTAAACACACAAACATTTATATTACATTTAAAAATGAGAATAGGTGGGTTTGTGCTCCACTTCTTCCCTGATTCCTCTTCTCTCTCTCTCCATCTGTCCCATGATGCCTCCGTTAACTGCTGATGTATGTGGAACACTGAGACAGGAAGTGCACTGCGGTTATCCAAATACGGGCGCAGATGACTGTACTCACTGGAGAAATATGTTGTCAACTCCCTCGACAGGAAATGCACTGCCTACGCCTTCTTAATGACCTGTGTGTTTGTGTGTCTGTGTTTTACAAACAGACTGTCAGCTCAGGCTATAGACTTAAGCACAACTTGCAGTCAGAGTCAAATTGGCTGATGGATGTCAAACAGTGTCTGTCAGAATGTGCAGGTTGTACTCAGTGTACTGTAACAGCAATGCTTCATTGTAAATCAGATAAACAAACAGTATAATGACATGAAGCTGCTTAAAGCTAAATTCTACACAACAGTTAAGTGAAGCAGAATAAGAATTGAACTGCTGATCATCTTTAAACGGCTGTCTTCAGCCTTTGGCTCAGTCTTTTTTTTACGATGCAGCACCTTGCACATGTTACTGCTCTGTGTGAGTCGACCGGCCTGTTAATTCTAACAGTATTCTCTGTTTACAGTTTCTCATCTGGTAGGAGAGCAAAACCAGTGTAGTGGGTGGTGAGAGCCCAGTGTCAGGTTTTCATTGGTAATTAGAGTTAATATCACACTCTTTTGTTTTGAAACAGCGTCACTTCATATGGTGCTCAGGAATAATAATGAGAAAAGGCCATAACAGTCTGTAGGCACAGTGTTCTACTGCATTAACTGCCCCCCCCCCTTTTTTTTTTGTTTTTCATGTTTGACAATTTGATGGAAAAATGCACCTGATTTCGTTTCAAATTACTCAGGCTGATGAAGGATTGCAGCGTTCCAAAGCCTGGTCCACCATGCATGTTGATGTAGGACATTGTAATCACTGTTTCCATCCTTACCAGCCTGGATTGGCCTTTCAGGTATGAAAGTAAATGGCAGAAGGACAACAGTGTCCCCTGGGTTACAGATTCCCACGCTGTCAGGGAGGGGTCTGCTTTGTAGCAACTGCTACACCTGAATTTTAATTTGAACTTGTTGAAAATTGAGGCACAGAAACAAACCAAATGAATCAGTCTTAGAAGTAGTAAATTCTCAATACAGGGATCACAGGGAATTTACAAGACCATGACTTGGAGTTAAATGAAGACATATTTATAGCTAAATGAACTGAACACTTAGTTTGGTGATAGGGAAATGGAGCATGTGGTTCAGAGAACAGCAGAAAGCTAGGGGGGTAATCAACTTCTCTCTGACTTAAAAATGAGAATTCAGAGGGTTGTCCAGTATCAGCTCATTTCACAGACAGCAGAAGTAAAGCTTTTGTTTTGTTTTGCAGCCAGCCAGTCCATCATGGTCTTAGTCAGACAGACTCTGCTACACTTCTCACTTAGACCCGCTGAAAAACCTTGAAAGTAATTTTATTGGCCAGACGACAAAACTTTCAAAACACTATCAAAGAGATTTTTCTGAAGAACAAAAACATTGAAAAAATACTTTGCCTCATTCAGTTTGTTATTGGGTTACAAACCGAGGCCTGTTTCAGCTAAAGATTAAAATGTGTGCCGCTTAATGGAGAAGCAACGAAAAAGAAAATCTAGAGGGACAAAAGCAGAAAAGAAAAAGGAACAAAAAAGAACAAAAGACTAAAGAAGCAAAGAAGAAGTATGTAACAAAGGCGGTCAGACCTCTTTATCTGCTGGCAGGTCCGTGTGTGTATTATGTAGAATTCCTCCTGAATGGCAATTTGGCCTCTAATGAATATTCTTTCTTTTGTTTCAAGGAATGGAAGAGGAAGTGGTCTGAAACCTGTTCTTCAGTGAGATTAATTTAATTGAGTTCTTACACGTTGAGATCACATCCTTCAGCTTATCACAATGGTTAATCAACAGTGATTCTAAACATTGAATGTAATAGTGTATAACACCGAATGTTAGGGGAAGCATATGGTTTGAATGATAATCACAGGGTAGCACATCAGGGAATTACTCAGGATGATATGCAGGACTAATTAACTACTGTCAAGAGGATTTTCAATACTGCTAATAGATGAACAGGAGTTAAACAGCGACTAACTTGATTAACAGTATAATAAAATGCAGTCTTGAACATCTAATACTTTTAGGCAAAGAGCTGATTCCTCAAAGACAAACAGCTGTTGGTGCTAATTTTCCAGTCAGGTGAAATTAAAAGAAATGTTGTGATTAAAAGAGGGCAAGTCAAAGCTGAGAGTGTGAAAATACTGTGGAGAACATGATAGAAATATGACATTTATGTTAGTTTCATTGATTAACTTGAGGAAAGCTGATGTCTCCTTGCAGCTTCACACATATCTGAGGTCTGTTTTTCACCTCTTTGGTGGAACAGAAGCTTCAGTGGACGTTTCAGTCACGCGCTGTAGGTATGTCGTGATTTTTAAAGCCTGTTTCTGTTGAATATTGTTCCATTTCACGTTTATCGCGGAGCATAAAAAGCTTTTTTTCTTTTTATGCACAAATCAGTGGATGGAAACCCACCAAATGGCTGCCCTCTCGCACAAAGATCCAATCTCTCACCTTGTTCATCTATATTATAGTAAATGCAGCCTCTCCACCTTAAATAGCACATTCAGTAGTTTGACATCCTCGTGCTAAGCATTAGCTGTATATTCAGAACCATGGAGAGCGCTCGCTTGCGTCTGTATAGCATTAACAGGCTGCTCAGCCTCAGTTATGGCAGTCGTGTGGCTCTTCAAGCAGCAGGATCACAGATTTAGAATTGAAACTCAGCTTCTTTGAATAGCACGGCTGTTGTAATACTATCGCACTTACCTTAAACGTAAGCACCGTAAAAACAACTGCTGTGGTTTTACAACACTCACATTTTATTGAACAATACAGAGGGTTTTAGCGCCGTCGTAGGGCAGGTGAATCCAGTTACCAGCTTTCAGAGATGCAGCCTGTCAGTAATTGTGGCTCTTTGAAGCCGACAGATTGCGTTTTAAGCTCCAGTTGAATCTACACAACATTGTTTATTCGAATTTGATTCTCTGTCTAACAGTCTCATCTCTTGGGGGAACTGGCCTCATGTCAGTGCAGCTGATATTAAAAACTTGTTGCCTTGTTGAACCAAAACAAAATGACTGTGTACACTGGAACGGTTTCGAGGCAGAGAACTCCAGGCTAATGAGGTTTGATTGTGCATCATTTGTAAACAAAGCCACAAAACTCTTGTTACATATCTATTTCATCATCTAAGAGAGACCTTTTATGAATTTAAAACAGTGCTGCACAGTATACGAGTGGGGGAAAAAAAGTCATCTCTTATAATTAATGAATTAGTCTGTTATTACTGAAATGAATGTATCTGTGACGCATTTAAACAGCAGTGTTTCTAGATAAAACCATAGCATTTCAGAGAAATCACAGGATGTAATTACACAGCTTAACACAAACACACAACCTGTGTCTCTGTGAGGACACGCATCAACATAATCCAACCCTAACACCAACCCTTTCCCTAATTTAAACCTGAACCCTAAAACCAAGTCTTATACCTCAAGCAGCCCTTTGACGGTGTGTCAGAAAGTTAGGATTGTCCAAATGTCCTCACTCTGTCAGTTCTATAACTCAAACTGGTCCTCACAAAGACAGAAGTGCACACACAAACACACACAATCATCATCTTTCACAGTAGCCCGTGAATGATTCTATGACTGTGAAGTGACAAGTAGCTTTTGATGGATAAATTTAGATTAGTCACACTCTCAGGTATTATGAACTGATCACACACGGTGGCGTGTGGATATTTTTATGCGGGGGTTAATACGCACACACGCATACACTCACACACATACAGGTGCAAGCCGTATTTAGCCTAGTTATTGTGTTGGTTAATTGTGTATGTTTGTATGTGTACACACATGCAAGCAAATGCCACACACACACTTTGTGATCTGTATTTAACCTAGATACTGTGGTGATTAGTCAGTGGCTATTGATAAGTCCCTGACACATTAAAGGCAACATAGCACATGCATACACACACCCACACACACACACACCGAGACACACACACACAGGTTGGCATAAGACTCCTTCAGAGACATTCGTAAATAACTTTTCATATGTGTGGAGTTCACTGCATCAAAGTCAGATATCAAAGTGCATCCAAACAACTGAATACGCTCATTGGTATCATTTCCTCACACATCTGCCACCTGACCCAAATTAAATGACTGAGAGAAGCAGACATGCACTGGCACAGAAACAAACCCTAACAAACACAACTGGGCAGAAAACGATGACAAAATTCATACATCAGACATAAATATCACGCAGGGAGATGCATTCTATGAAGATGCTGGTGGGGTTTGCACTGAGAAGTCTAAACTCAATCAAAATGTGTTTTGATAGGGAGCAAAATAACCAATTTATATGGAAAAACTCAAACAAAAACTCCCCAATGTTCCCAAAATCATTTAGTCTCAATTTAGCAGTATAAGACTTTAGCCTATATTTGGAAGAAACTGCTGATTTGAATCCGTCCTCCACTTTCAAGTTTTGCAGATGACCCATTTGTGATTGACTTGCCATGAATAATAAATCTTACTTTTCAAAATAAAGTGAGACTCACACTTTGACACGTGGTGCACAGAACAGGGGATGGGACCATTTGCAGATTGACCTGTTTTGTATTTTCAGAGTGATTATTTATTCAAGACGTATTCACTACATTTCCCAGATTGTTACCAGCGTTTGCTAATGTCCAATTTTTTTTAGGGACAGTGTTACACATTTCTGTCTCCCCAAAGATTCCCACTGAGTTGATATGCATATGTTTATACTATATACATTATACTATAATATAACATAAATAAATAAATAAGAGTGTAAGTGGACAAATACAACTTTGGGCTAACATTAATAAAATACGTTTTTAAAGATCAACTAAAGACCAGTGTAAAAACAGAGAAAGTCTATGTGGTATCTCTTTGCAGATTGTAAATTTGTGTGCCAGCTAAACTGTTGTGACTGACAGTTTGTTTTGTGCTCATACCTTTCCTGTTCCTTTCACTGTGTACTCTGTGTACTCCATGAGGTACAGAAATGATTTAATCCATTCATAAAAGCAGTCTAAATCCAGACATATCCGCTGGCTGACCTATCTATCCTTTACAGTCTGAAATGAAAGCCTCTAAAAGAAAATGCCTGATATGATCTGCATGAGATTTAACTTTAAACACTCTGAAAATAGTTTTTCTTCACTTTAGCAAAAGCAGCATTAGCAGCATACAGCAACAATAAACACACATCTAATTACAATAATACACACATCACAGGACTTCTGTGAAGTAGTTCATTGTGTAAATTTAGGATATTCTTTGGCACAGTTGGGTCTGGCAAAAAGCAGCAGTGCCTCATACGTCATCAAACCTAAAATATTTTGGAAAACGTAGCCAGTCTAAGCAGCAAATCCTAGTAAATCTTTATAATCCATGTGCATTATTTCTTAAAATGGATTTTTTGTACATGTTTTATTTTCTTTATTAGCTCACAAGACAAAGGCTTTCAGTGGAATTTACATAAAACACAATAAGGAGTGTATTTTTTGAGTCAGTGCAGTTGAAGATGTTTTGTTGTTGTTGTCTTTCGTTGCTCCTGAAGTATTTTTCAGGCATTTATGCTCTTTTCCAGACGCTGTTTCAAATTCACATAATTCAGCACACACTGAGACCTCAGAGTTTCCTTGTAAGAACCTCACGCTGCTACTTTTAACCACTGTCAGAGCAGCTAGAGAATTTTGCTCCTTGGCTGTAGCTTTGTGTGGAGGCAAATAAATGGAATTTGATTTAAAGTTATGGTATGTGTACTCTCTGCTTTGGGGAAATAAAGTACTGGAAAACGACAGTTGACCTGACCACCAACCCCCCCCCCGCTGTTCACTTTGAAGTACTCCGACTATTTTTATTGCTATGACACGATGGGACACGGGGAGTGAGGTAAACATTGAGAAAAAGCTTTATGCAAGTTTAATATTTTCCCCACATACACCGCTCTCTCTTACTGGCCATGTGTCTCGCTGTGATTCACCTTTACATTCTTGTTCTTTCCTCTCTGTTGCTTTGCAACGTGCGTTTCTTAAAAATTCATGGTAACTCTTTCCGACGGACTTTTTTATTTTAATACTGAATACGTTAAGTGTGGCAGTTGTGTTGTGTGTGATTGTGTGTTAAATGTGCGGCATGTAAATAATGAAAGAGTGCGCTCATGTTTGGATCAGTGTAAATTATTAAACCCAACCCACACACACACACACTCTAATACACTATCCTCTGCGACATACTTCTCGCACGCCACGGTTCTACCTGTCTCTTTCTGTCCGTCTGTCCCGCTTCTCTCTCGCTCTCTGTATCTCATTTCTTATTGAGAAGCGCGGTTGAAAATTACAAGGTCAAGACAGCATTTTTTTTCAGGAAGTAAACATCTCAGTGGGCTGGCATGGGACCAGCAGTTACCAAAGTCTGTTTCGAATTTGACCGTGTCTAAAGTACATCCTCCAGCTGGACTCACAAGGGGAAATATATATAAAAAGTCTTTATTTCGTAACTTTGATAACAGCAGGATGCAGGATACATTAGGAGCAGGTCCCATGGAAGAGTCCACGGTTTATTCAAGCACAAAGTCTGGGCCTGTTTGTTTTATTTTGGCTCGGGATTTTCATTTATATTTCAGACATTTAGTTGGCACTCTTGCCCAGACTTACTTTTCTTCTTGTTCTTTTGAAATACATTTTTATGAAAGCTCTCACATTCACAGAAGAGATTAATATGTAAGGCGAGATGAGGGAGAGGAGGATGATGGTGACAAAAACTGGCAGATCAGTTGCGCAAAAGCAGATGTTCACTTGACTGTGCGCTAGTTTAATTTTGTTTATTTTCTAACTTAAACATCATCACTTATTTTACATTAAACCCTCCCTAACACTGAACATCAGTGGTTGAGAAAAACAATAAAAAGTTAAATGAAAGACGTGGTCTGTGGTTCCTCCTGCAGGCTCCACAGCTTTCTATGATACTCTTAGATCGTATGAACGCTAACTCGAGAACGTTGTGCTCCTTGTGGGAAACGCCACTCATTTCTTAAAAACGTTTTTGAAATGGGACCCAGTCTCACTCTGCTTATGAGTAAATGAGTCATAAAGAAATGTCAAATGGACTCACAAGCGTGTTGGACGTTTTCGGAGACAGAAACAAATCTTGTTTAAGGACGGGAAAGTGTTGACACACAAGTGCCCTAAATTGTTACACTAACACTGGCAGTGGCCTCATATTCTCAATCATGCCTCTCAAAAAAATAAAAATACACATAATATTACCACACAACATTACAACAATTACTTAATTATATTCTTACCATTCCCTTTACCCATTTTCTGGGGTCTGACTTGTGGCCTCCTGAGCCCCAGATGGAAAGTTCTTATCGCTGAGAGCAAACAGCAGCGAATGAATGAGGAGCCAGAATTCTAATAAACCACTGAACGTGTGCTTGGGATAAAGATTAAGTCCCCAGGTCACCAACATCACAAGCAGCAAAATCTAAGGAGTGTAAAGGTCAGGACATTATTGCATTCACACTATTACCTCTCTCTCTCTCTCTACATATATGTGTGTGTGTGTGTGTGTGTGTGTGAGAGATAGTACTGTAGATGTATATGCATATGAGTGAGAGAGGTGTCTAGCACAGAATAGAGAGAACAGAGGAAGAAGAATGAGGTGAAACAAGTGAAATACTTCTTAAGCAGACATTGGTAATCAGACTTCCTGACTTCCATCAATGCTGAGCTCTGACTATTGACGGCGTTGCCAATACTGTGTTCTGACTGACCCCACCCCCCTGTAGGGATTTAAGGTAAATTACTACCCATTAATCACAAAGTCAGGACTGTAAAATAAAAAAATAATGGTGGTAATTACTAAGTCGTGCAAATGAGAACAAGGCGACCTCACCAGGAACCTTGTTGTTACGGTTGGGAAAACAGGGCAACATGTAAATACAAAATGTTACCATCAGTAATGACTGCTAATTTAAAGGTTATGGTATTTGTAATCTTAAGAGATGTAAGTGTAACTGTAATGTTTAGGGTCAGGGCTACAACAACGCAGCCAGCTTAATACACCTGCTATAGTCTGTGTTGTGATAGTGGTAGTCATGATAATAGGTAATTAGCCACTAAATTACTGGGTTTTGGTTTCGTATATGGTCAGTACTCTCTTAAAAATATGTTAAAATTACACATCAGTTAAAGATAAGATCAGCAACATACAGGCAGGTGATATAAACGAATGGCACAGTACGTAATGAAGACTCTTGAAAATAATGTAGTATTGACTGTGGTGCATCATGGTTAGCAGCTGATATTAAGTATTCCCAGATGTACCTGTACTGACTGGGGAAAAGGCAATTCATCACATACTTTGAAAACTATCTCAGGATGATTACAGTTAATTTGTTTTCTATGTGATTAAGGAATTTTAGGGTTTCACATGCATTTTGCATAGTTTTTGGTATCGTTTCAAATAACCAGACCATCGCCCTCGTCTGCGCAAATTAAATGTTTGGTTGCTTCTTCTTTCAAGTGGAAATCTAGTTCGACAAAAATGGAAAATTCAAGTAATTCACATTCAAGGTAACATTCAGAAGCAGAGAGGCTGTTGGGGATTGTTTTGTATGCGTGTTAGCTGTTTGATTGCTTCTGCACTAACACAGAAAAAAGCCAATGTTTGAGATGTGAGGGGCGAGGCAGTGGGCTGGGGAGACTTTTCAGATGAAGAAGAAGAAGAAGCTGCTCCTCCTCTAAGAAATATCCTTTCAGTGAGATTTGCCACGCTCTGGTTTCCCTGTGAGGATTTTCCTGCTTTAGTTTATAATTGTTTGGAAAATGAAAGATGGCTGCTTCTTGATTATCGTTTCAACTGCAACGTCTCTCTCCCTCACACAGTACCTTGCATCGCTGCTGTCAAAGGTGCCAGTGCAGTACAGTAGAAAATAAGATGAGAGAAAGACAGGCGCAGAGATGAGGGAGACAAAGATTTATGTGCTTCCACATTCCCCGGTGCTCTCTCGCACGGGCTATTTTCAGACACCACACACAAGCACACATGTAAACTAACAATGTGTCATTACAAGCTAATGCCATAATATGTTTGCCATGCCCTCCCACAATACTTTCCTCCGTAGGCCAACCCCATTTACTGATCTGCATATAAACAAACAAAAACAGGGTTTTTGTGTATGTGTGTGTGTGTGTGGAGATACGTATTTGTGTTGCGTGATGTGTGTGTATTCTTATGTAAGCATGCAGCCTCCTCTTGCCTCAAGGATGATGATGGAAAGTGTTTGTCATCCTCCCACCTCTCTCTATCTCTCTCTTTCCCGCTCTCTTTCTTCTTCCATTCAAATCAAATGTGCATAGCAGAAACATTTCCGGAGTAACACAACTGTGTCGACATACACAAATGGTTAATTAATTATGAATTTCAAACGCATATCAGCGGCGGTGTACTCAGTGGGTTTGTTACTCAAACAGTGTCACACAGTGTGAGATGTTAAGCTCCCCACACAGTTCTGCAGGACACCAGAGTGGAGGCGAGTGAATGATCTGACGGGTCTGTAGACGCTGCAGTGCCCCCGATCAGCCACTAGGAGGGAAGGAGGCGAGATGTCAGTGAATGAACGAAAGATTAAACAGACATTATTGCTCCCTGAATTAGACTTTTTCCAAATAATACTTTTGCATGGACACCCTGCCTTATTTGGCAGCGGTTTGGTTTCTCTTTTCCCAAACTGGCCAATCACAGAGGAGCTAAAAATGTGCAGAGCCTGTACAGGTAAACAGGTATGTTTCTTCAGTTCTAGCAGCTAGCTGGTGAACACAGAGGAAAGTTTAGTAGTTAAAGCTAAAGATAGGTTTCTCTAGAGCTGGTGGAGCCCAGAACAGAAACGAAAGGAGGGTGAATTTTGGGCTTAGAGAGACAACTGTGTTAGGAAATTTGTTCAGGTTAGCATTGTGCACAAGCTGATGTTTGATGAATCTACTCAGAAATGAATGGCTAGCATGTCAATCAGTCTTTAAACAAGGACTTGTTTAAAGCAGTTCTGTGCTACGATGTATTTTAATTAGCTGTAGTGCTGCTAAAAGTGACTTTTCAAAAGTTTGCTTAAAATCGTCTGGACACTTGAATGGATACAGTGTCTTCTCTTGTCCTGATCTCTTTTTCTCTCTCTGTCAGTCTTATGTGATCTGTTTTCCCTACTATTGTATTTCAGTCCATTACTGTCACTATCTGTCTCTCATATATTTTAATATAAAACAGCCTGACCCAATTTAGACTGCTTAAATAAAATATTCATTGCCCCTTCCCAGTTCATGATTAATACTTTTTTCACCCTAGAGAGCCCATTATGAAAATAAACCCTTCCTGTGTATCTCTAGTAGTCTTTTATTCTTTTTTTTTCAGATTTTCATTTTAGTCATCTAAGTTAAGAAAACTTACAATGCATTTGTAACATTTTCAGGAATTTCTGAATTCTGTTTCTTAAGTATTTTGAATGAGAGCTACACTACATTGTGATTATCAAATATTTATACTCATTGAGGCTATTATCCCTTAAGGTTTTGCTTACTTTGTCCATAATTGCACACTCACTTTGTTCCAGATTGTTCAGACAGCTTAAAATAGGTTGAATGTACATATGTTTACACTACACAGTATTTTTAGCGAATGCAGAATGTGTGAAAAGGAAAAGAGTCTGTTACTGCTGGAAGTCATTTCCAGGTCAACAAACTGTTAAGGTCCAAATTCATTTACTACAAATTGTGTAAACCATTTTATAATCCAGTCACTTTGTTAAATTACCAATTCAAAATAGCTGCAAGTCTGTGGAAAATAAATTTCATTGCATACTGAAATGAATGAGAACTAGTTACAGTTTGCTGCAAGGTTTGAATTCAATCTGAATTCTTGTTGTTGCTCAGAAAAATAGTGGAAATTGGTGAAGAGAAAATGTAGTGACGATCTCCAACATGCCAAAACGCTGCTTAGAGTTTGTAATTGTAGGATAATTATGAAGCCACACACATACATGGGTTATCCTTTCCAAATAGTTTGCCCAGAACTCCTATTGCCATACTATCGAGGTTAAAATATCTTGAGAGTTTGTGTGGGTGTGAATGTGTTGGTACATGGGGGTGTTCGCTTGTGTGAATGAGACAGGAAGATGCAGAACTGTGAAGCAGAGTATTTTTGGCAGATATGGTCTCAGAAGGGACTCAGGCCTGATTGCTTACAGCAAAATGCATGAGTATATTAAAAATGCCATATCTGCTTTGTGCTTTCTCAAGTGTAAATTTCTATAAGAACAATATGCGTTTGTAACTACAGGACAGATTAATGGGACTTTCTTTTTTTTTTTGGACAGAAATGGAACATATCTCACTCTCTTTTTTATGCTTCTGGCATGTGACTGTGTGTCTGCACTGTGGCAGTTTGAATGACAGAGTGAAAAATGGTGACATTATATTAACATCAAACACGTCCATGCTTCTGAGAGGATGGAAACATCTGCAGCAAAGAAAATTAGCACTTGTGTCTCTGCCACATCTTGCTACGAATAAAAAGGCTAGAAAGTTTTGGCTTGTTCAATGCGATGTTTATTGAAGACGTCGTCGTACTGTACAACCAACAGGCTTTTTCACACCTATTTGGTTTGCAGCAGTCATTTTAACCCTGGAGTGGTTTGTTTGGGTGTATGAGAGAACTGTAATCACAGCAAGACCTTGCTGAGAGGCTGGTTTGTCAGCACATTTCCAAGAAAACCTTGGAGCTTTGTTTGGATTGAAAGCATGATCCACCTCAGCTGCAGAAAACAGTGAGCATTATGGGTAAAATAAGCTGTGGACTATTAGTTAATGACACAGTCTTGGATTTTGTCAGATAGCTCCTAGTAGTGTGTGTAAATACCTATATTTATTCCCCTGATGTTTTTGCAACTCATCTTTCTTTGTTCTGGTAAATTTGACCACTGGAGTATTTGGGTTTTTTTTTTATTATATTATTATTTTTGTGTTTTTATCCACAAACAGCTAATGGACATTCGCTGTGACAGTACACACTGTATCTGTTTTCAGCTCAGTAGCTCTTCCAGTTCCTGCTTCCCCGGGTCCTCTTCTTTTTACTTGACCCAACACAGGATAACCTCTTATTTCTTTACTCAAGATTAAACTGTTTTGATTCGAGTCGTCCTCTGCAACCCTGAACAGGAAAACCAGGCATCAAAAATGAATGGAAGAAATTGGATGGACCTGTCTTTGCTTAAATCCGTGTCTTTCCATTGACCTTATATGCATTCACACCAACTCTATGATTTGCTTCACTCTCCATTTGAAAGCAAGCACCTGTAGGCTTGTAGTCCTCAGCTGCTTGTTGTTTGTGTGCGGCTGAGAGCACAGAGTGTGTTTTTCGAGCCAATGCTGAATGCCAAAATCCAAACCAGCTTTTTATCAAAAGAGCTCTGCATTTCAAAAGGGATTCGGTAGTCTCATACTACGCTGTAGCAAAGGCTAGACCTGTGACGAATGCTTCTTTTATGCATCTGTTTTGTGCACCCGGCTAAAACACAGATGCCCAACAGACACAAAGCCTTTTAACCTTAAGAGAGCATTGCAGAGGATCAGTGCATTGCCCTAGAGCTGTACTTAGGGCTGTAAACAATGCATATTACTTACCAGCTACACATTAAACATGCTATAGCTGTGTGCATTTAGGTACTGTACCGCCTGTACATTTGTGGGGTGTATTGATCAAGTCTACAATGAGAAAATTTAACTGAATCCAGTATCATTTCACTGTATTTTTTATTGATTTATTTTCCATGGTGAACCTGTATGCCGTGCAGTCTGAAGTAGAAATAAGACTAACTGGAGAGTCACATCCATTTGTCTGACTCACACTTTTTAAAACATCACTCTGAATGATCCTACAATGTTTTTAATGGGCAGTTTTTTTAAATTCCGAGGGCGTTCTCTCTATCGAAGTAAGTATATTATGAAATATTCTAAAACTGTTGTAGCTAAACATTATTTTCCCCTGTTGCAGTTTGGAGCATCAGGAATAGCTGTGTAGTTTTTGTGAGATAAATGCCAATAACACTTAATTTGAAGGCCACAGGCCCTGTGAGGCTGTTCTTTGTGCTAAACAGCTACATGCTTGCATCAGCAGGTCAACATACCAAATTTCATTGCAATCCATCAAATAGCTATCGAGACATTTTACAGTGAATCAGTAATGTTTACCTATTGTTGGTGTAAAATGGAAAGTCAGGGGATCATTAAGTTATCTGGGGACCGTGAATGTTCGGGTGTTCTTGGTATCCATCCACTATTTGTTTACCCTACACCGCTAATGTGACTAAAAAGTAATTTATGTCAGTAATTGCCCTGCATTCCATGACATACTTTCTTCTTTCTTCAGTACCGGAGTAAAGCTTACATGGCGTAATGCTGTTGAAATAGCTTCATGCTCGAGGTTTTATCCCCGTTCCGTGATGTATGGACTGCTTTACATCTTAAAAGATAGGTTATGTATTTTAATGGCACCACCAGTCCTTGATCCCTCATAAAACAATGAGCTGAGAGACCATTTTACACCGGATACTCTCTGGCAGCACTGATGTATGCGCTCGTGTGCATTTTGAGGGATAGTGATAGTAATGTTATGGCATAGAAATTGTCTTGTGAACACGATATCATCTGATAGCCAGTGATGGATCCACTCTGGCGTGTTGTGAAAAATAGTGCTGTGATGTAATGGTGCGGAAATAGCATTGTAGACCAGATATTACACAGCACCACCATGAATCAGGCACTTAAAGTACCACCGTTAGGCTCTCACCGCCAAGATCTCCTATTACACATTTTCCTCTCTTTCCCTTTTTTTCTTTCACTGCTTCTTTTTCCCTCCCAGTCATACACATAATGCATAAAATCCTAAAATCAATACTCAAGTAGTCCATGTGTGTCTTAATGTACATCTAAAGTACACTGCTGTGGATTTGCATTATATTATATTTGCATTTGTGTTTAAGGTTTTAAGAGTGTGTGTTTGTGTGTGTGTGTGTGTGTCCATCTGTGCGTTCTCTCATTCCGCTGCTATCAGACTGACCTTGGCAGGGATCGTCTCGTATTCCTGGCAGCTCATGTACTCCCACAAATCATCCGGCTGGCTGTATCTGCCTGTGATTGGTTTGATTTCATCCATTAAATCCAATTCAGTCATGAAGGGGAGACGGAGGCAGGTTAAAGAAGGATTTCGCAGCCTCAACACAATGAAAACATGCATGTGCAAAATGACTCGCACGTCAATGTGAGTAAAGTGGATGGATTGGAACTGACTGTTCGCTGAAACTCTGCTTTGAACAGTGATTGTCCAATATGCACGTTTGCAAGTGTAACACGGATTGGGAGGTTTCTTTTTTCCCAGCTTTTCCAAAACCATGTACAGAATCACAGAATGTCTTCATCCTCTGACTGGAATGCAAATTACCAATGCAGATGAGAGTTCAGTCTTTGTATTGCTGGGATTTATTTTACTTGTCTGTTTGTGGTGTGTGTGTGTGTGTGTGTGTGTGTGTCTGCATTGGTGGGTGGTTGCTCATGTGCTCATGCATTCATACAGGCGTGTTCTGGGTTTTTACCAGCTGTGACAGTGTGGCTGGTGTTGTTTTCACCTTGTGTGTGTGTGTGTGTGTATGTTTGTGTGTGTGTGTGTGTGTTATCATGGAAAAATGTGGTCCTGGAGACACCTACTATAGTGGGAACTACCGCAGAGGCAGGTTTGAGTACTTTGACAGGTGTTTATATGTTGGTCAGCATCACAATCGTGCAGGATACAGTCACGAAACTTTACAAGTGAGTAGTTGAGATCAAAATGGCTGAGTTGGAAGATGGGTGTGGTGACGGCATCTTTTACGGTTGTGATTCTATTGCGGCAAAAAAATCTGTCCACAGACATATAGATACCTGCCAAAATGCTCAAAACCACTTCTGTGGTAGCTCACTCTACAGTAAGTGTCTCCAGGACCACATTTTGCCTTGATGACACACACACATACACACACAGACTCACAAGCTAAAAACAATACCAGCTACACTGTCACAGCAGGTAAAAACCAGGGGTATACACTTGAAGGCAGAGAAGACCATGTAAACTATTAATTTGCTTGAGAACATCAGTAAACTATAATCTCTATGCTTTGAATTAAAATCTGTGCATAGTATAGAAATATAGAAAATACAGGGACTAGATGTACTCCCAGTGTGCAGCACTTCAAGCACATCTACTGTCAATACTGAGGTGCATTAATGAGTGAAATCAACAAGGGATTGTGACATTTCTGTTTAATAGTGTCCCAAACACTTTGTAGTATATCATATTAGAAAATTTTTTTTTTACCTCATAAATTACATACATTTTCTTATCTTTCATTGAATATGTTTAATTATTTAACATGTTTTCCACAATAAATTAGGACACAAAAATGAAAACAAAGCTGACTTATGGCTATACACATAACATAAAACTAACAAACGACAAAAACACTGTATATAGTTTGTGGTTTAAGGCTCACTTAATGGATCTTGTGGTGACATTGGTTGAGCTTCAGTCTCAAACATGGCTAAAAATATGCAAGTCAAAACTACCTTTTTGGTCATATACTACTAGGGTTAGGAGACATAACGTGTATTGTGTAATTCAGGTTAAGTGAACTTTTCAATTGTCGTAGTTGAGTTACCCTTTCCTTTACCATCGGATCACAGATTAGTTTGCATGCTATAATAGTTGAGTGAAATACAATGGAGCAAATGCTCCATGTCAGATGAAATGATTGAGATATGCATTAGAATAATCTCATACTGCTGTATTCTGCTGCAACCAGCAGGGATCTGACAGACGAAGGAAGACTCTGCATAAGCTTTTGTATCTGCTGCCACCATTCTTAAATCTGTACAATAATCTAAAGAGAAATGCTGTGAGAGAGAGACTGTTATGAAATCCAGTCTCTGCAACAATCTGTTTTTCACTGCCACTTAAATCTGTCAAGGTTGTAGTTCAGTGTGGATTTTCGTAGCTGTTTGAATAGTAGTATGTTGCGGTAAACAACGTCGCTCTCCTCAACGAGAGCCCAGCGCTGCGAGACTGCTGGAGAACACTTTAACACATGAAGTGCTTTCCTAACTCCGACATGACTAATCTATTTTAACAGCACAAGTATCATAGGGAACTACCTGACACTTGTCAGCAAAGAGCCCTGCAAATCGCTGGATGACACTTTATGAAGACAGAGTAGTTTCCTGCCTCTAATGCCACGTCCATGTCATGTGTTGGTGGCTACAAGGTCTGGACTTAACAAGACAGTTCACATCAGTCAGTCTGAGATAAATACCCTTATAAAAGACTCTTCACCTCAGCTTTCAGTTGTATATATTACCAATACTTTTTTTTTTTTTAATCTCCACTGTCACAAAGTTAATGTTTTCAGCTTATGTTCTGTTTTGCTTTATCCAAGTCGTCACTGAAACAATATGATGCTTACACTGAGTGAAATACTCATACCAAGCACCCATGGTTGATATGGTTTATCCACACCCATCAAATGGAAATATTCTGGATGTCTCAATCATCATTTTATACACATTTTCCACAAAGTTCAACCTGACAAATTTAGAGTCATAGAAACCTTTTGGAATTTCAATAGAATTTGAAAGAACGTTTATGGTTTTAAATAGTTTGTAATAAAAGAAAGAAAAAAAAAGTATGGGACTGTTGCTGTCACTTAGCCTCTAACTTGATTACTCTCTCACAGGTTCAGCTGAAGCCCAGCTGAATAGCAGGTAAAATTACCTTATAACTGTATCAGCCCAGCAGGTGATTCAGAGGAACGCCATGTAATAATGCTGTTCATGCACTCGGAAAATGGAAAATAAGGAAAATTGGTTTCGGCTTTCTGATTTTCCAGTTCAGCTGACCATATCACAAACTGCTGAGGAACGACTTTAGAAATACTACTGGATCAATTTACAGTGCAGTTGTAGTTTTTATTACTGCAAAAAAACAAAACAAAACAAAACATTGTTTTATCAGTGAAAAACAAACGTTAAACAGCACTTGTTGAACATCAAGTAAAGACAAATCTGTCCCCTTACAATATGCATTACCAATAAAATATTCAGATATATTAACTTTAATTCAGGTTACACTGGTAATTAGTCTTACGAAACATCTGTGATTATATTTCCTGTGTTATGGCCAACATTATAGGGTCCTGCGTGGTAAACTGTTTTAATATGACCATAAACCTCTGATACAATGACTTCTGGTGGAGGTGATTTTTACCTGTGGTTTAGACTAAACCACAGATGCAGTTTTAACCAAAGCACAGGTTTAAACCTGATTTAAACCTCAAACTACAGCTGAGCTACTGACAGAACAACAGCCTTCATTAGATTTAGATAAATCCCAAATAAGGGATTTGTTTGAAAACAGGAAAGTAAAATGAAATTGTAATTGAATTTTTTTTAACTTGCTCTTAATGCAGAACTGGTTTGCTATAAAACACATGACCTGAAATGTATCCCTGGCTAACTGGATCTGCATTAAGTGTGAAAAAGCTGATCAGGAGCTACAAGCCTACAGAAATCTTCAATCACGGCTTCTTGGCAGCTTCAGAGTTTGAATGTGTGAGTACTTCCAAGTCGTCGCTTTTAAATGCCAAGTTGTTCCACTGGTTATCCCCCTTGAGATTTGAATGCAGCCTGAGATCAGTTTCAGTATATGGAGCGTGTGGAGAATCCATCCCAGCTGTCCACGAAGCCAGCTGTTCATCAGTGAGCAAGCCGGGGGTGAAACTGGCTTTATGGGAGACCTTCGGGGGGAACTGGGGTGTCAGCGTGGAAGGCTTTCAAAGAAGTGGATAAAGCAGGCTGCACACGTGTGAAAGCGAATCGTATTTTACACCCCACTACAAACAGAGCTTAATTTGTCTTCCTTACCCATAATCCCTTTGGTTAATTCACCATTCCATTTGATCCCAGTGGTCCTGCATGTCACCCCAAGCTACACCGAGTCAGGAACTGTGTGCAGAGGAGTTTGTGTGAAACGGATCTTCGTTCTGGTGTAATTTTCATTTCTATATATGTGTGACATTCAGACCAAACGTCCTTTCCTATATAGTGAGAGGTGAATATGGTTTTCGTGTCACGTAGGAGCGTGACAGCGCGACGCCAGCGTCATCTATCCTGCCTCGTCTCCTCTCGCTAAATGAAATTCGTCCCTCTCCCCCCCTCTTCCTTTCACACCTCACTCATTTTAATTAGCTCGTTCTCTGATCTCTTTTTTTCTCTCCCTCTCTGATAATTCTCCCTCGTTTCTTTCCATTTCTCTGTCTCTCTCACTCATTCGCTCTCATTACAGTCATTTCTCACTCTAATTAATGAGCTGATATCTGCTTTCGTGTCACTAGGGTCATGAGCTCTCTCTCTCTCTCCCTCTCGCTCTCTCCCGCTCTTCTTCTCTTTATGTAGCGCTGGTTCATATGAGTCATCCGGCGCTCTATTTAGCTGCCGCTCTGTCTTTCAGCTCTTCTTTCTTTGAACCCAAATAGAGAGGGAAAGAAAAACAGGGATTGTATGACCTCCGACATCGCGGCAGATTTCAGCTCAGTAATTACACAGAGAAATGAAAGAGATATATTGAGAGTATATTGAAAGAGGACCCCACAGCTTGAGCAGAGAAAGGTGAATGACTTCTTAGTCAGACCTGGGTAGTGATTTGACAAAATATGAATATGCGGCACTTATATCAACCTGCAGCGGAGTTTTATTACACTGACTCAATTTATATAAAGTGTCAATGACTGAAACAGATACTAAGCTGATTTCCCAACAGTTCTCTGTGATCGGCGTTGTAGCAGTCATTGTGCCCATGTCCCATGTTGCAGAGCCCAGTCATCTGACACCCAACCACGACAGCTGCTGTGTTTTTTAATAGATTGGGTTTTCCGGATGGGGTGTTTCAGGGTCAGCATTAAAAGATAAGGATTGTGATAGTCTGTAGTTCTCTTATTGTGAATAAATTCCATAAAAAGACCAAAACTAACAATACATGTATGAATGGACAGATTATGAAACAAAAGGCCCCTGGGCACAGACATGTAACCATACCACCACCCACACCCCCTCTCGCTTTTTTTGTTTTTTTTCCCCCCATCTATTTCTGGTCATTCTGTATCTTCTTGTAGTCAGTTTGTGTCTCTTTTCAGTTTTTCAGTGTTCCCTTGATGGTCTTGTTGCATGTCTTTGTAGCTGTTTTTTTTTTTGTGTTTGTCTCTTTGTGGTCTCTATGTGTCTCTTGCAGTGGCATTTGGCAGGTGAAGTCCCTGCGACCGTTTTGGCCCCTGGGTTTGAACCCAATCAGCCTGTTCAGTAATCCATCCATGAATTTATTCTTATAACATGCATAGTCTGTGTTTGCAAAGCCTGATATAGCTTATTCCTTTCTGCCACAGAGCTCCGTTATTGTTCCTCTATTATCTATTAAAAACACAACGAGCCCTTTTCCTTCCGTACAACTAACATGACTTTTATAGTTTATTTTGAGGCAATTCCACATTCATTACCATAAATACTAACTGTAGCTGTCGCAATATTAATTGGTAGCTGTTATTAAATTACTCTTCTGTAAACTCTTCCCAAAACATTATCTGTTATTTTGGATTCATTATGGTCGTTTCGGGTTTCAGTATATATGGTTCATTGATTGGTCATGTGATCCTGTAAATTTCTAAGTTTTTACAGGATTTATTTGAAATTGTGGTTATACTATAGTGAAACTGTATATTTGTGAGCCATTTTTAAAGATTTAAGTCTTTAGTAGGACTGAAGGGGCTTGTGGCTGAGTCCCACAGACAGAGCTGGAAAGTTGAAATAACATATTGTTGGTTATGGTGTTTTCATGTCATTTACATCTGATGAAATACCTGTGTCATTTGTAGTTGTAGTTTTGTAAACACAAAAAGTCTGGTAGTTCTTCTCCAGAAAAACGATGCTGGCAAGGAAGGACGAAAATGATGAGGTTTATGTTTCCATTTCAGAGAAGATAAAAGAACTGCAGGGTTAGCACGAGCAGTGGCAGCCACCAGTCCAGGCCACACAGTTTGACTGACGGTCCATGTTTGGGAACTGCACTGCGCAAACACAGCAGTAATGAATTCACACCACAGATGGAGGCAAAATTAAACAAAAACTAATTTTGATTTTAACACTTTAAATGTTGAGTTGTTGAGTTAGTCACAGTCTGTTGTCAAGTGGGATACCACTTTCAAATTGTGATAGGTTAAATCCTTTAATAAATCATTTACTAATCTGATAATAATCAGATACGCTGTTACCCAGAACTGGTTTTGGGTTCCCATGTTGTAAAAGTCCCTTTGGCTGGTGTTTATCCTTACTGGTTAATAATGCCTTGGTTATAAGCATTGGTAATCTGTAATCCTTAGTTCTTATCAATTAAAGAGCTAAAAAGACAAAACAGGTGTCATGCAAAATGCTTTGTTCACAACTTGGTAATTCTAACTAAATTCTTGCTCTTATCAGTGGCTTATAACTAATGTATAAAGATTAAATAAATGATTTGTTATTATTCATAAAGTTATAAGTTATGATTTATATAGCCTTGAGAAACGTTGACTCATTAGAAAATTGTACTGGAAGTGTATTCCTCATTTTAACTTTTTAATTTGCTAAAAACAAAATGTTGCAGTACACTGCCCTTATTCACATCTTTCTCACATCTCTTTTTCACCACTCTGCAGCTCAGATGTCTGTTTTTATATGGTTAAGTGTGAGAAAGGTTCACTGAGGTAAAACCTCAACTTGTTTCACCCTCACCATGTTTATGTAAGTGTGTGTGCGTCTGTGTGTGTGTGTGTGTACATTTGCACTGTGATCCCTTTAATCCAGATTCTAACATGTCCTTCAAACCCCAATCAAGGTTGTCATTAATGAGCATTTTCTCTCTCCCTGCATCGCCCTGTGTCTCTCTCTAAACCTTTCCTAATTAACTACAAGCACTTCTGCTTACTAATGATGACTGAATGTGTGTGTCTGTGTGCGCGTGCGCTGGGCAATGAATGACTTCTAATAAACATCACCTCTGGTTTGATTAGTGATGCCTAAAAGTTGGTGGTGAGACCTCTGGGTTCATCTAGTAAAGTCTTGTATTTAAAATTTTTATCTTCATCAGAATCAGATTCACTATATTTGCCAAGTGTAGTAAGTGTGTATTAGAATAATAAGAAGTTATATTGATATGCACGAATATCTACAGTGATTCTTGATTCATACTAATGCTGTGCATTGACAAGAGGCCTGTGTAAAATGCAAGTCATACTGCACTTGTCATCCTATCTACAATATATACATACACTTTAACTACTCTCTGCATTTAAAGTGTCATACAGTTTAGTTGACACAGAAGAAAGTGCAGTGGGCGATGAGTAGTCTATTAGGCCAGCATAGCATGAGGAAGTTGAATGACCACTGTAGCACCCTGTGCTCTGTGTGAAGCACACAGGTTTTTCCTTTCACTGCAGACTGCAGACTTTGCAGAAACACTGGGAAGATATTTACAGACCATGTTCATAAATGGGTGGACATCTGTCTAGCCATGTTTTTTTTCTAGTATTTTTTTTCTCCATACAATGCTTATACAATATATTCTCAATTCTTTATTTAAAAAAGTCCAATGTCGTTAACATCTCCATTTCCCTCTCTCTTTGTCTCCGTATGTCTTTTTCAGGTGTTGTGTCCAGGTGGGGTGGTAACCATGGAGAGGCTGTTGCTGTGTGTGATGCTGGTAGTTGCTATGGCAGTGCGGGCACAGATCTGCCCGAAGCGCTGCGTATGTCAGATCCTGTCACCCAACCTCGCAACCCTCTGTGCCAAGAAAGGTCTACTGTTTGTACCGCCGAACATTGACAGGCATACAGTGGAGCTACGGCTGGCCGACAACTTTGTCACCAGGTAACAGTCTAAACAATAATCTCATCAAGAACACGATTATTTTATACCACTCATTCTGCAGGTACTGCTTCTGTTGTTACTACCTTACTACAGTTTCTGTTACTGAGGTAATGTTCACGCAGACATTAGCATTGTCTCGTTCATGTCAATGAGACCATGGCATTGACATAGCAGAGATGCTAACACAGATGGGTTCAGCGTAAAAACGCATCAGTCCCGGCGCAGTGTTTTTCGTGTTTGAACAACTTATTTAGTGTCTGCTTGATAAATAAAACCAGTCTGCCTTAATTTAAGGGTAATAAATGACAAATCTTTAAAAAAACAATACTCTCCAGACTCACCAGTTGCCTCATTAATGAACAACAGATTTCCCAAAACTTCAAAATGCTTTTTAAGCTGTGTTGACGCGACCATCTGTAAAATTACAGACAGAGCTCTCTGGTATGTTTTATACCGACTAATTAGCCAAAGTAAAATCCTGACAGAGGACACAGGGGTAGTTGTCTGTAGGTTTTGTGAGTATAAAGAAATAAAAAATCAGATGGTATACTTTTTATGGAAACAGATTTTGTTTTATCTGGTGGTTTTTCACTGACATAGACTTTCAAACTCGTTGTATTACTCAAACAGCCCTTTCCAACCATGTGCTATTTCCAGTCTGTCCACCTGCTAATGCTATACCGCTACTACTTAATTACCTCTTAATAGTGCCAGTGTTAGTTAATAGTTTGATGGTTGCTTCTGCTGGTAGTGCTGTTGTTACAATCAGTGAGACTGTTACCATACTGCACTAACACATTGTTACTACTAGCAGTAAAGCTGCTGTTATCACAGATATCTGCAACTGTGCTGCTTTTTAGGATTCTCCAAGCTTTTGCTGTTCTGGTGCTGTACATCCATGACATTGGTTCTTCTTCCTGTTTTCTTAAAATGTATTCACTTAAACTCTGACATCTGTGTAAATAATTCTCTGAAACTAAAAAGAATAAATATTTGTGTCATGGTTTTTGCCAATAAAGAATAAAGTTAAAGTAGTCTGCTAAGACAAAGTAACCTGAACCTATTTCAAGTGGAAGATAAAAGGTTATTTTGATATGTGTGCAGTTTTTCTTTAATATATTACCACTTCACTGACACTGAATTATTAACAAAATATATATAGCACTTGAAGAACTAAGTATAGTAGTTCTTGAATAGTTCAGTTTTAATGTGTGAATTGAATGAACAACTCAGAACTAAAAAAGTAAAAACGTCAAAAAGTAAATAGTTGTACAAAGCCCGCAGCTTCTCCGGCGAAGACGAATAAGTCTCAGAATTTTTGGACAGAGCAGCATCACCCGGGGTGCTTTTTATGGAGATATGAGCACATTATCCTCTGGCACCAGAATGAAATAAAACTCATTTGGGTGTTTAAAAAAAAAAAAAAAAAAGCACATTCTTCGAGGCCCCAGAGTAAGTCACAGCCGGTTCATAGTCAATGGAGCAGCTCAAGGCTGTCTCCTGATGGCACTGCGGTTTAGTGCCTCACTTCTCTGGTTTGTAGCCTTTGGAGAGAGTTGCTCACGCTCACAAATATTGAATGAGCTGCGCAGGATAAAAGGAATATCATATGTGGATTCTGTTTGAGAATGAATTTGTCTTTTAAATGTTGAAAGAGTTTTTCCCGTGAAAGATCCCTTTCAAGTTTACGGTGTATTTGAACCCTATTAAAGGAGTGACAAACATTCAAAACCACCCTTTAAAGGAATATTTTTTAATTTTTTGTCCAGAGAATGGCTCTGACAGCTTCACTTAACCAAAATTGTGTCTCGTTAGAATTGCTGGTGTTACTCAACACTTGAAATCGAGCACTCTGTCTGTAGCCTAATTTAACTGTGCTTATCTATATCCACAGTGTGAAGAGGAAAGATTTTGCAAACATGACGCGGCTGGTAGACCTAACATTATCCAGAAACACCATCTCCTACATCACACCTCATGCCTTTGCTGATCTGGAAAACCTCAGAGCCCTACACCTCAACAGGTACGGCTTGTCGTAGACCAATACATTTTAAATGCTGTACTTTACTCCAAAGCTGCAGAGATCTGCATGTTATAAAAAGATTTTTTATTTCTTCAATGTCTCACAGTAACCGGCTGACGAGGATAGGCAACGATACGTTCAGCGGGATGTCGAAGCTTCACCATCTGATTCTGAACAACAACCAGCTGGTGCTGATCCACCAGGGAGCGTTCAATGACCTGCTGGCGCTGGAAGAATTGGATCTCAGTTACAATAATCTGGACTCTATTCCTTGGGAGGCCATCCAGGTCAGGATCTCTTTAAACTGCGGCAGTCTTTCAAACCTGTTTGGCTGGAGGCCCTAAAAAAAGAGCCAATCCTAAGCACAATAAAATGGCTATAAAACCTTTTTGGCCATGTCTTTGAAATAAAATAAAAAGATTTTAGGGGCTTATGGATGGAACGGAGGCTGCTAGTAGACAGTCAATAATCCTATATGCGGTTGTCACTGATTGTCTCACTTTTTAATTTCTATTCATTTTAATTGTTGATAGTTACAGTTTTATTTTTGGTTTTTGTCAGTGAACAGACAATTTTTATGTGATCTTACTGTCACATCCTCTGTGAATCAGCTTCCTAAAATAATATGCAATCTTAAAAAGTTGTAACACTTCTGTATTAGGTAACTTTACATTAACGACATAGACATTTTAATACTCTAGTTCAGCTTCATCATGTCTGTCACCACTGTACATGAAGGAATGAAGTGACAGGCTAAAAAGACAGAGGCAGTAACCGGGATTCTGCACCCTGGGGAACATAAAGAACTATTAAGACAGTTTGTTGTCCATATTCCTATATCGTTAACCTCCAACTAACTTAAACATCCCAAAACATCCATATGTATGACAAAAAGATATTAACATTCTCTGCTTATCTTTGCCGTTCCAACAGAAAATGACGAGCCTCCATACACTGAGTTTAGACCACAACATGCTGGACTTTATTCCAGAAGGAACCTTCTCACTGCTACAGAAACTCAACCGGCTGGATGTCACCTCCAATAAACTCCAAAAGCTACCACCAGACCCTCTTTTTCAGCGAGCACAGGTATTCTTTACACAAATTATTAAAACCCAACTTAAATTAATACCCTTTATTATATGAATGGCAGTCAATGGGGCAACGTTTACTATAGTGACAAATTACTGTAACTGTTTAAAGCAAATTTCTTCCAATGAAGGCTTACTTCATATGTATTTTGAATCATATTTCATGTCTTCTGTTCCTGGTGATGTATACAACCATTCATCTAATTCTTGAGACCAGCAGGCCATCGGGTTAAACAAGGGAAAATGTGTATTTTTCACATCTCTGTTCTTGTCTATTTCTGGGTAAATGAGAAAGGCATCACACACTCAACTGAGCAGCTCGAAACTGGTTGAATCAGACAGCTCTGGGATCAAACATAAAGCAATTTTTAAAATGCAACCATTGTTTTATACCACCAGGTCCTGGCCACGTCAGGGGTCCTGACTTCATCTTCCTTCGCGCTGTCCTTTGGTGGGAATCCTCTCCACTGCAACTGTGAATTACTGTGGCTGAGAAGACTGAACAGAGAGGACGACCTGGAGACATGCGCCTCACCCCAGCACCTCTCCGGTCGATACTTCTGGTCCATCCCTGAGGAGGAGTTCTTGTGCGAACCCCCCCTCATCACCAGATACTCCCATGAGATGAGGGTGCTTGAAGGGCAGCGAGTTGCACTAAGGTATCACACTTAGTTCTCATCTGAAATGGATGAAAATAGTGTGAACACATGCAATCAGTTTTAATCAGTTTCCTCATTACCCTGTAACCACCCTGCGCTCACAGACACACATTTAGACACACTCTCTGTTTTAATTCCTGTGGTCGTGCATTATGTTTATAAGCCGTTCAATAATGCATGAAATGCCCTACTGTTCAATGAAGCACAAGACAGGGACATTACACAAAAAAGTTAAGGACGAATCTAAATCAACACAACAACAGGTCTGAGAGATGATGACTACTTCATTTGCATATATATTGGTCACATGCTTCCAATCATGAAAGATGTTATGATTTCAAATATGGAAATATGATCAGAAAGAGAGTCAGTCAGCCAAGGAAATTAATGAGCTCCAATTGCTTGCTTTCCTTTACTGTGTCTTGTCTTCAGTTTCATGTATAAGGTGTCAGTGGACGTTATCTGAGGGTCAACTTACCTGACATTTTTTCATCTTTTGTTGCATCCTTTTTAATGCATAAAACTGCAAAAAGCCAATGGATAATGATTTTATTATCCTCTGGTAATGACTTATAATAGTATACCCAGCCTATACTGTATAATGTTATAACTGGGTATAAGGTAAAACCTTACACCTGTGTAGAGAACTCATACAGAGTGACCCTACAGCAAAGCCCCCTTGGAAAGTTACTACATTTTCCTTAGAGCTTATCCTATTTTACCTCATTACACTTCACTGTAATTACAGAAAAAGAGAAAGGTCACACTGGCGCTGACATTTGTGGTCCTTATTTTTGCCTGCTCTTAATTTTGATGACTTAAAAGCTCTTTATTATCCAGTTCAGTCGTACACCCACAAAAGATCATTGTAAGAAATCCACAAGTATGAAAGGAAGGCAAATGTTTCTTCAGTTTCTCAATATTTAACTTACATGACTCATGTTCCTTTTTCCACAATCCATGTCTTAGTCTCTCACAAAAGGCTTTAAAATTTGCATCTCTGCTTCAAGACTGAAGTATATTAATGTGTATGAATGAGCCACACACATAGGTCATTGTTTTATTGTACTTACTTAATAACTCACACAGAGGTGAAACGATTAGTTGATTAATTAGTTGGTGTTGTATTAATTGGCAACTACTTGGATAATCGTTACTTACTGAAGCTATTTCTTTTTGTAAAAATAAAAAAAAATGTTTTTAGCTTCTCAAACTAAAAATCTTTGGGTTTTGTGTCAGTTGATCAGGAAAAACAAGGCATTTTGAAATGTCATCATGTGCTGTTTCTTGAGGTCCACATATAACTGTACCCTGTAATTATTTAATACATGTCTGATTAATGAGAACTACTTAGGAGAGTCATTTATTTCTTTATCTTGGCTGTAATGTAAAGTGTTCTCTGGCTTTGTCGACACAGTAAATACTGTTCAGCCTCGTTTTCCTCCCACTTTAGGTCTAAGAGGGGAAGTGGAGGGATTCCAGAAACCACCATTAAGCAGTGCTCTGCTTTTACTGTACCGTTGACCCCATTCTGTCTTGTTTATAATAAGTTCCACTCTACTGGTTTTCATTCCTTAAAGGTGTAAAGCAAGAGGTGACCCAGAGCCAGCCATCCACTGGATCTCTCCAGAGGGCAAACTGGTGTCTAACTCCTCCAGGACGTTGGTCTACAACAACGGGACCCTGGACATCCTCATCAGTACTGTGAAAGACACTGGCTCCTTCACCTGCATCTCCTCCAACCCAGCCGGTGAAGCCCACCAAACAGTAGACCTGGTTATTATAAAACTCCCTCACATCTCCAACAACACCAACAACATCCAGGAGCCTGACCCGGGGTCGTCTGACATCTCCACATCGACCCGAGGCGGAGCCAACGGGAGCAACGTGACTGGTGACGTGAAGGGAGCGGACAAGAGGGTGGTGACGGCCGAGGCCACGTCATCAACAGCGCTGATCAAGTTCAACTTCCAGAGGAATATTCCAGGCATCAGGATGTTCCAGATACAGTACAATGGGAGCCAGGACGACTCGCTAGTGTACAGGTAAGACTGACAGAATCTCTACGTCAGAGCCAGACAGTTTACGCAGTGTGGAGGCAGACAATTACCCACGTCTGAGCTGCTCAGATTAGATTACAGCAGATTAGATGTAACTTTAATGATCCTGTTGGAAAATGTGATCACAGAAAATGGAAACAGAACACAGACGAAACTGGATAGATCTGAGAATGTAAGGCAAACAGGCAGGGCAAAACAACAGTGCTAGGAGGGCTCTACAAGGGTGCAACAAGTGCACAACATGGGCAGTGGAAGGATGCCACAAAGACACTATGAGGCTACTATAAGGCTGATACTGGGGCACTAGATGGGGGCTACCCGGGAGCTATGAGGACACACCAAGGGTGCTACAGAGCACTTTAAGAACACTATGAGAGCACTACACAGGCACTACAGTGTAGCCGTATGCAGCATGTACAGAAGGAAATAGACTTGGTAACATACTGAAAAGGAATGGCAAATAAATATATGTGAAAAGCTGTTAAATGCTTTAATGTGTGAGTGATTTAGAATCATCAAAGCAGAGTCTTGGTAATGTTGAAGGCTGCGCTTTGTTATTATCGGAGCATATGGACAGACTGTATGTCACTGTTTAAAAAATCACAGCACAGGCAGATAGTTCATATCAGAGCAACATAGACCAACACGGAGATGAAACAGGGATGAACAGCAAAGATAGCAGACAAACAGAGACGTGAGAAAGTTCATGATCCGGCAAAACAGCGTGGCTCACCCTCGCCTGCTGACTCACCAGGACGGCCTTGAAAGGGAGAGCTCCGCTAGTCTTTCTTGACTTTTGCCATTTGCTCAGGATTACAAAGATTAGATCGATCTCGCTGGGAATGATTGTTATTTGAGCTAAATATTTACTCGGGTGAAATGGGGGAATTAACAAACACAAAGAGCCTTCGTAGGGAAATCTGCAAGTATTATCTGCCTTTCATATCGCTGCTAATCCCCATACATACTTCATCAGTACGCATCGTCATGGAGAGCAGGGGGAGCGCTGGGATTGACCGTCTGGGTCACGATGATGACAGTGACCTAGGTTGTTCTGAAATTCATCTCCAAAGGCTGATTTTTTTTTTTACTATGAGCTATGAATTTATGATTTTTGATCTATTACAGACTTTAACAAACAGAGAACATCCATATTAGAATCTACTGGTATTATCTGCCTTTCATATTATTCCTAAACTCTGTACATAATTCATCAGCACTTAACCCCATTCAGGGAATGCATCATCAGGAGACAGCGCCGATGGGATTTAAAGCTGCCTGTCTTGTAAAGATAACATCATAGATCACATCACATCAAGATCACATCTGTCTGCCTCATTCTGTTGCTCCCTTGTTCTTTCACAAAGCACACTAAAGCCTTTGTGTATTTGTAGGACTTTCATCCTACAAAAGGCTGCATTTACACTTTTAGCCCGAGACTTGAAAATACTTGTTGGAAAGTATTAATTTTTGAGAGCATGACAGCCGCAGAAACAAACAGCTTCCTGGGAGGGCACGGAGGAAGCATGATTAGAGAGCCTTTCACCACCCACCTCAATCGTTCCTCTCTTTGTCACGTCACTCTTTCTTCCTGTCTTTTCATCCTCTCCTCTTCCTCTGGCTCTCCCTTCCTCTTTTTTTTTTTTTTGGTCCAATATTAAGTGGTGAAGTCATTTGTGTGTCTCCGTGTTATTTTGCAGCTCTTTTGTCTTTAGATAGCGGATTGATTTCCATTCAACACCTCTGCTGGCACAAAGCAGCCACCCATTGATTCTGCTTTTTCATTACCCGAACACAGAGAAGAAAGGGAAGAAGGATGGAGAGAGAGAAAGAGAATAGGAAAGAGGGAGAAATGGAAAAGACGAGTGGAAAACATAGGGGAATGATAGACAGGAACTGGGGTGAGAGAGTGGTAGGGAAAGCAAATGGGAGACAGGGGAAGACTGGTCCTATTGTCACTTACTTTTCAGGTTCAATGAGAGCTTATTGATTTGCCGCACATTGACATTTCTGCACTTTACTCCCCACCTGCTCAACATAATGTCGTTGGATGTAGAAGCTTTTCTGTATGTTTCCTCCATACTGTGAATTCAGCTCTCTGCATAAACAGATGTTAATAAAGTGATAGCCTCGCGGTGATGTTAATCTCATGGACATGCAATTCGCTGTCTGTCTGAAATGTAACAGTTGTAATACTTGATGCTGTATTGATCCATGCAGGGAAACCCCACCCACGGTTCCCTCCACAGGGAGGTCAGGGTCAGCTGCAGAAAAGCACTCCTGGAGCTGACAGGGATTCAGTGTCTCGCTCAAGGACACTTGAGACAGGCAGATGTCTCACGCTGTTTAAGAACTAAGTATTATATTTGTATTCCAGAGGCAGGCCTGTTGCCCAGTTGGCCATAAGAGTAAACCCATTCACGGTAGCAAACTCACTCTTTTGCAGTTCAGGTTTTGTTTAGCATAGAAGTGATCATTTTGTTGCAGATAAGTATTTTCTTGTAAATGCTTTTAAAAAGAGTAAAGTATGGCTGAACAATTCATCATTTTTATAGCAAAATTGTAATGTTTTAATAAGCTGCAGCAAGTGAGGGTTTCTTGTACTCAGCCCTAGCTAGTTAATGTTAATGCTGTGAGTTACTGAAACAATAAATACAAAACCTAGGCTGTTTTCTGGCCAATGTGCTCCCTGTTTGCACTTGACCGAACACCGTTCTGAGTGATTCCTGAATTTTACTGAAGCGTGGGCTGTGTCTTTTTACTGAGCAGATAGACAAGTCTTTTCCCACACAAACAATCTAAGGCCATCATATAAGCTCTATAAGACGATATCTGAACCTTCAATACCGGGGCCATTGAAGGAGCTTGTCCTTTCAGTCTGCAAAGCTACCATTTGTCCAACCAGCTACAGTTACAGTGCAGAACCGTCGACCGTAGTGTTAACCTGCTACTTATTATTTATTTCTGGTTAATCCATCCACCATTTTCCTGCCTCTAATTTTGGTCCAGGCACAGATGGATTATGAGACAACACGTCCCTGAGCAACAAGTAATATCACCTTTCACAAATAGCAGCTTTCAGACGTGATAACCTTTCAGTCAACCTAAAACTGATAGGAATCAAGCTTATTTTGTTGTTTCTTCAGAGCAGTAATCCAACTCCGGTATATTTAATTCACTGTATCCTCCCGGCGTATGGACCTATATAAAGGCTTTGGCAAAAGCTGTAAATATGTAGCGTGTATTACATGGCTACCAAAAGAAGCATTTTTTTCTCTTCCTTATGCTACTTATCCATCTACTCAGCAGCTCCAAAACCTTGTTTTTTCCCCTTTTCCTTGCAAAGCTTCTTAAATCTCTTTTCCTTCTAAAACGGCAGCTATAAGGGACTGAATTGAGTTATCCACACAGCCCTTATCTAAGCCTCGGCTGTTAACTCCTTGTTTCAGGGTCAGGTCAAGGGAAGGCTGATGTCGATGAAATAATGTGCTGACCTTTTACACATGACCTATCACAGCAGAGGCGGCACATGCAGTCTTTGGCCTTTACACCTCACTGCTTTTATTAAGCAATTCACAGCCATGTCGATGATGATAGTAAAACTCACTGCCGGCATTGGCATCGACATCCATAAAACGGCCACAAAGACGAATTGGCTCTTATTCGGATGTAGAAGCTATTATTGCACTTAATTAAGGGTTTGGATGATTGCAAGCCATTCTGGGATTACAGAAAGGATGAATTACCAAATTATAAGATTAACATATCTATTGTTTAGTCGATGACTAATTAAAAAATGATGATGGTTAAAAAGGCTAAGTGGCTATGTGAGATAGATGGATGAAATATACATCTTTCTAATAAAGTAAGTTTGATTTTACACGATAGTTGCATGTATTTTTACATTAATAATAAGGCACTGACAGCATTTGCGTTGGGTTATACTTTTATTTGGGCCTTTTGGTCTCAAGCAAACCTTTTTTTTTCTAAAAGCAAAACAGAATGCTTCTGAGATCGCTTTTTCAACTGAAGAGTCCAAAAACATTTCTAAAAAATAAATGTAGTTTTGTGTAGTAAAATTTTGCTTTGTCTTATTTCCTA
Organism: Toxotes jaculatrix; assembly: GCF_017976425.1. Taxonomy (NCBI): domain Eukaryota; kingdom Metazoa; phylum Chordata; class Actinopteri; family Toxotidae; genus Toxotes; species Toxotes jaculatrix. The sequence goes on along the minus strand of NC_054410.1, from coordinate 18,106,578 downwards.
CTCTTTCAGCCATTTATGCTCACTCACTTGTGTGAACCCCTACCGCCCAGGTTGGGAACCACTGCTGTAAATGGGCGTTTCAAAGTCTTAACCACACGGCTTCAAATAACATTCTGGAGAAGAAATTCTGAAGCCATGGTTTATTCATGAATTTGTGGGACTTAAAGTGGTCATATTTAAACATTTTATATCTGAAAATCATGGAAACATCTCAAAGAGTACCTGATAAAAATGGAAGCTCCTCCAAGGTACTCCTCCACACATTCACCAAAAGGACATGCTCTGTCGAAGTATATAATCTGTCACATGCTCATTCAGCATGTGCAGTGAAATACAGGGCGTCATGCTCTCGAGGCAGTGTCATAAGGCTAACATGCCATGTTCACAGTATGTACAAAAACATAAACCATAACAGTTTTTTAAGGCTTAGGTAGAATACTGTTCATCCTCTGCAGGCCTGCAGACATTACAGCGTCAAAATACAGTATCTGCTGAATCAAAGTCTCTGTTGTCTTTCATTAGACACAAATTCTACTTTGACATTTACTAAGTTACTTGAGAACACACACACACAAAACCCGTTCACCCTCTATTCTAGTCCTCATCTGCTTTGCCTGTTGTTTTGTTTTGTTTTCTTTTGTTCTTTTTCCCTCTCTGTTCTTTCAGCAGTTGTTTTCCACTCCAGCAGATCCATAGAGCTACAGGGGCTGGTCGCCATTTGCCAAAAAAAAAAAAAAAAAAAACTACACATCAAGCAAATTGTGTGGCAAGCTTTTTTATGAGGCTACACAACAGGGGGTTGGGGATGAATCCAGGCTTTAAAAAAAAAAAGACCAGCCCCCCCCCATCTCTCACTAGCAGGAAGTAGTTTATCCTTGACAATGGTCCCTGCGGTCCAAGTGTAAGACCTAGCTCAGCTGTGCTTAAGGTGTGAAAAAACCTCTACCTTTATCACGCCGTAATGTTCCAATTCTGATTTTATAGCACCATAAACATATTGCAGATCTAACATAACACTGTTATTGTTGTAAGTAGTCTATGGGGTTTTGGGCAAGTTGTAAGGGGGAACTACCACAGCAGTAAGGATGAGTCTGAAGGGAAGAACGAGTGCTACTAGGCAGCAAAGGAAGCAAGGAGGGAAGGAGGGAAATAAACAGAACATAAAGAAAGATTTATATGACTTTTCAGTCAGAGGAGGGGAAAAGGAAGGAAGGATGACAGAAAGTGGAAAACAAGTAGGGAAGAAGGGAAGAATGTATAGCAGAAACATGTTTTGAGAAACATGGGGTAAAGGACAAAAGAAAAAAGATGAAGGATGAACGTGCAGATAGGAGGGAAGAGGAAATGAAGGACAGGAAGAAAGGGAGGAAGCAAGGAAAGAAGAAAGAAAGAGTTAAAAGGGGCATAAAGTTAGAATAGATTAGTGAAGAAACGGCAGTACGGAGGGAGAAAGTATGGAAGGAGCCAACCACAGCATTAAGGATAGATGTAGATGACTCAGCTAAACTGGAGGAATGGAGCTGAGCTGGGCAGATGGAGGTCTACACCCAGCTACAGATAGTGCTGAAATGTCTCCCCCGCATCTGGGACAGCTTTTGCACGGCACTTTCACGTCTACTCTGCAGTGCCTGTTTGCACTGAGCTCAGCAGTAATGAGATCCTGCTAAGTGTGGAGCCTCCTTGCTTTTATTTTGGAATTAGGAACTGACAAAAATAGGGCCCCTGCTGGAGGGGTTTCATCTCCGGGGAAGACTTTTTATGATTAATTGCACATCTGCTTTTCCATAATGACCATTAAATAACATTCCAATCACTTCCAGTTTCATATTCATCAATTGATAAATGAAGCTGGTGTCATAGTTTTGCTATGAGTTTATATGGAGGCAGCACTGTCCTTCATTTTACTCACTTTACACTGTAAATTACTTCAAATTAAAAGCACCTTTATTTAAAACTACATTAACTGATTTATTTTTATTTTTATTTTATTTATTTATTTATTTATTTGGCTATTTGCAACAAACTGTAAACACAACACTGACACAGACTTTATGTAGTTATGGAGCATGTGTTAGCAAAGCGCTGTATATTTACACATCCATCAGACACAGAGCAACATTAGCATTCATTTGGAGTAGTGGTTGTGGCCTCTTGGGAAATGTAAATGTGTCGGTCTCTACTAGCTCCTGAGAGGAATATTTGGCTCTGCTTGTCGCTGCTGAATGCTCCACTATGTTCACCAGCTAGTCGCCAACTTTCTCTTCCGTTTGGTGCAGTGCCTCTCACATTACACAGTCATTTCATTCCTTGTTAATATAAAAATATACTGACCACAGCAGATTTAATTTGGCGACTTTTCTGTGTAACTAAATGTCTTTCGACTGCAGCTCAGTTTGATCTGCAGAGCTAGGTAACTTATCCCTAAGAGTAATTTGATATTCATTAAACTCATTAATGAAAATGAATGATCTCTTTAGATTATTAGCTCCTTTATGCAGACTCTAACAGGAAGCAGTAGTTCATAGCACCATAATTTGTTAAAACCCACAAAATGGCAGCTGTATCGTATCTACCATGAAAGATTCCAATATGAAGTGATAAACAAAGTGGGAAACGAACAGCACTGATGTTTGAGGTCTTTGTCATCTATTTTTCTTGAGGTCTAACAGAAATACAGAATATTTCATCATAAAGGAGTTAAACTTCCAAGCTATATCTCTTCACAGCTATTTCAGTGTGTAAGTAAAGCAAATCAAAGGGTGGGGGTGATTATAGGTTTTAAATAAAGTTGCTACACACCAGGAAATGTGTGTTATTGGAAATATGACTGTAATTAAAGTAGGAGTTTGTGAAGTGTTCATCTGCGGGAAAAATATTATTCTAATCTTCTGGCAAAGTTGTTTCCACCAGTTGGGCTGTTCATTGCTACATTAATAATAATGGAACCATCGCTCATCTGCAAGTTAGGGGGCTAATATTTACTTTTTCACCAAGTGCAAAACAGTTCTGAGTCTGTCTTTGAGCAGGGTGTCATGAATAAAAATGGATGGGAAGGTGTTAGCAAAGCCCACCTGGCCTGGGCTCCAAATCCTTGTTCCACCTCTGACTACAAGCTGTGTGGGCGCTTGTTAACCATTAGCTCTGGCATCAGGAGCATTATGCATGGTAAAACAAAGATAAGAAGCTAGCTTCTGCAACATTTTCTGTCTGCCTCAGAGACTCAGACCTATTAGCATGGCACTGTGCCATCTGCTGTGTAAGCCACATTAGCTTTGAGGTCAGCAGTAATGGAGCAGAAGTTGAACTACCATTAATCCTCTTCACTTTGTGCTTAGAAACCAGTTATTCTTTACTGGTTTGATGGTAATCGTGTGCGTTAGAGTGGGCCGTGTTGTCTTGTGAGATTGTTTTCTTAATTGTTCATAAAGTTTACATGAGAAATGAATCCTGAAAATGCCATGTTACAGTTTAGCGTATGCATTATTAAAAGCAAAAAGAAGCATGTGGACAGCATTAGGATAATGAGGACAACACATGTTTAAAAAGTGCAGTGTAAAGAAAAGTTTTTTAAAACCCATTACTGCTTTTGCATGCTATTTTTTTTACTTATCTGACAAAGTTTTCCATGTTTCAGGCTATTTAATTTAGACTAGTTTGCAATGCGGTAGCATGGGAGGCTTGAGCCAGAAGCACTGAATACCATTTTCTGAAATAATTGGACAACCTACTTTTAGATATCTGTGACCCACATTTTGGTCCCTTCCTTGTTTGAGCAACACTGCTGTGCAATTTTACAATGTTTTTCTATTCAAACACCTCTAACAAGAGTGGGGCTCAATAATATACTACTGATATTACAGATAATTTACAATCATCTTCTTTATTCTCTTTTATTATTTTTTACTTTTAAAAGCCATTGCACCATGAGGTCCATTTCGTCACCCGGACTTTGAGTCACATCACATGATCTTCAACACTCAGATGGAATTATAGATAACTGAAATGAACATATATCAGTAGAAAGTACAGTCTATCAAAACAAAATGTAAATGATCCTCTTATACTTTGTCATGGCTACTGCTCAGGCGGCAACATGCGACATGTAAATAAACCTCAGATACCACATGATGACACACATTTTGTGATGCGGGTAATATTTTCTAGTTGCTTTGTTTTAACTTCACTCTTAAAGGAATAGCTTATTCACTTTGTTATTGTGGGTCAGACAAGAAGATCAATACCACTCTCATATCTTTATGGAAAATATGATGCAACAGATAGCTGCAGGTTAGTTTAGCTCCACACAAAGGTAATACAGTGTGGCTCTGTACTAACTAAATAACATATCTTGTATGTTTAATCCATACAGAAACCAAGACCAGGAGGTTTCTGCTCTCAACCGATCAATAGTCGAGCACAAAGCCCCCTGTAAAACCACAACATGTTTTTACACTTCTGTGTTTGTATGAATTAGATAAATGAGATACAAAGGAGCTGCTACATGGACTTTGTTACCTCTGGAGAGAGCCAGGATATCTGTTTCCCATCTTTATGCTAAGCTAATCTAACCAGCTGCTGGCTGTAGCTTAATATTTACTCTACAGACATAAGAGTGACATCGATCTTCTAATCTATGAGCAGGAAAATAAATAAGTGTACTTCCCAGAATGTCAACTATTGCTTTAAGAAGTGAACAAGTGAGACTAGATTTGATAACACTGGTTCAAAAACAGCTGTAGGACGTTAGTCATAGAAAGAAAACACAAAAATTTAACACAGTGCATGACTATTAAGTTGAGATCACCAAAAATTGTTCAAAACCAGACAACTTCCACTCCCCTTACGCAATGTGAAAACAATACTCCCCCGCACATCTAGCCCAGAGCTGTAAATATCATTTAAAAACATTGAAAGTTGTTCACCCAGTGTGTCAGACTGGGCTCTGCTATAGGGAAACCAGTGACTGAATACTCCAGCTGAGTTATTAGAAGCCCTGGCCCCTTATCGCCCCACTCCAGGTCGACCTAGAGGCCCTGGTGTTGTGTGTTGAATCACTGCCACGAATGCCTTTTTTTATCCCGGAATAATGCGTGTTTGTGGCCTGTAGGCTTTGTCCAATATTTAATCAAGTGAAATGGCCTGAAATAGAACAATCTGGTATCATAGTTCACTGTTCTGTGCATGGAGGCAATCATTTGTCTTGAGACAAAAAGCTGAGAGCGTCTAATGGAGATCACATTGGCCTCCTGGCTTTGTCCCGGCTGGAGTGAGGAAAGCTAGAGTTGATTAACACGCACACAAACACGCATGCACTCGCTTCCGTGCACACACATACACAATAAGAGTTTGGGTTTTTAACAGCATGTAGCGCCGTATCAGTGATGAATGCTGGCGGAAGGCCAGACACAGTGACAGCCACTGGGAAGAGGAGGCTGCCATGGGAGGAGGCGATTACCGTAATGGAACTCACACACATTCATGTACTCATACACACACACATATAGATGCAGACACATGTAGACATAAGTACGCAAATGCATACTCATAACAGAGGATGCACACAGACATTTTCTCTTGTGTAATGAAATTGTAATGAAACCCAGAAACACACACAGGCGCCCTGGGCTGAAGGCTTGGCAGAGCAGAGTAGATAGATTAGTGTAATAGTCTCGGCCAAGGCAATCATCTGCCCACTGTAGGGCTTCAAATACTGGCAGCAAGATCCAGCTCAGACACAAAGAAATTAGCCACAATGAATGAGTCAGTTTGGATGAGTTCACAATGCTAACGGCTCACACAGTCAAGAAATAATCGTATGCAAGACCAAAAAAAAACCCACTGATTTGCATGAAAATGTTTTTATGTGAACTCAGCATGCAGTAGAACAGGGTCCAAGTGCCCCATTCACACTTTCAATATCTTGATTGTTCCATGTATCTGTGAATTATAAACGATGACAGCTTGGCTCACGCGTCAACAATGAAAGCGAACCATGCAACGCGAGTTTCACTGGCCCGGGCGTCCAGCTGGATGGGTTTCGCTTAGAGACGTTCTGATTTGGTCTGTGAGGAAACCGTGATTCAGAGAAAGCTTTAGCTGCGTTTTACAAGGTAGAGAAAAGAGAGAGTGTCATTCATTCATTCATTCACGTGGACACATGACTGAGCAGCGAACAAACGCTCCAGACACACAAATGATTAATGCCCATTCATAGATTTCTAACCAAAATTCATTCAGCTTTGCACAATGTGTTTTTTAACTTTGCTTGTTACCGATCTGTTTGCTGTCACTGTGAACAAAACTTACTGATCAATGTCCAGATAATGTAAACTTTATCAAATGTAATCACTGTTATTCTGCTTATGACGCTATGAGTTATTCAGCAAGAGAGATAACAGATAGCACGCTCTTTCACTCATGTGAGAAGAAGGAGTTTTACACGTACAGCAGAGGGAGGGACCAGTGAAGACAACATGTGCAGGAGATTTTAGATTGACATGTTGGACAGCAATCTGCATCATCAAAAGATCAAATGTAGGAATAACTTTTGGAAGAACAGTGTTCAACACCTTCCAAAGAGTGCTCCATCTTATTATCTCATTTTATTAAGTGGCTGTTTTTAACCAATTCCAGTTCCATAGTCATAAAATACAGAAGCATTAGCATGAAAATTATTATTGACTACGCCAAAGATATTAATGGCAGAGATGATTATATTATTCAAAATCAAAAGCAGAGTGTCTGATGAAAAGAAAAAAAGTGGAACTCAAATGCAAGCTCACAGTGCAGCAGCCGAACAGTGTGCATCATGCCCCAGCTACAGTTATCTTGTAGGTCATGTTCAAAAGAGACATTTTGGATTCAGTAACTCAGTAATGACAAAAGTGAAGTATTATGTGGATTATGTGGATACTTTATACCCATCAACCAGAGACTAGCTAACATTAGAGGAGTGGAGCACCAAATATTTCTTTCATATTGCTTCATATTTCATTTTTCAGCAGAGTAAGAGCCTGAAAAATTGTGCCACCGCTTTCTAGTAATTCAGTCGAGAATCTGGTTGTGAATCGGGGATTGATTGATCATCTGATGTCAGTGTGGTAGGAACTGCTGGCCTGTGCAGCCGCAGACTCCAGATAATGAGGAGCGATTTGTTTGCCATTTGATTGTCACAGGTGCCACTGCAGCAATCACAACTGGACAGAGAAGGAGAAATATTCATAATACGCCCCACACCAGGTTCACCGCGCCGATAACGACAATTTGAGACAGGCACTCGCACTAAGGATCATTTTGGTGGCTATGTGCCTTTGTGTGTATGTGTGTGCGTGTGTGTGTGTGTGTGTGTGTGTGTGTGTGTGTGTGTGTGTGTGTGTGTGTGTGTGTGTGTGTGTGTGTGTGTGTGTGTGTGTGTGCGTGTGTGTGTGTGTGTGTGTCCACTGTTACTTTTAAGTATGATTAGGGTACCTCTTGTATGCATGTGTGTGAATGCACCATCTGCCTGTGTGTCTCTGCGCATTCAGGGGCTAAGGTCTCGCTCCCGTAATGTCCCAATCATCAGAGAATCAAAAGGTAGAAGAAATGTTGTAACATGAATATTCATGCACATATATAGATGCATATCTCAGACATATACAGTATGGATGTGTCAGTAAACAAGGGCCTCTGTTTGAGAGCATGACAGTGTTTAAGCCTGCAAGAAGATGGCGAACCCTGAATGTGCAGGGCATGCAGAGTTATGAAACAAGCACATTTATACACAAAGATATTAGTGCTTTTGCTGGCTGATGTGACACACAACCACGCACACCTTCATACCCACAAATGAAGCCCAAGGCCACAGCAGTATTGCAGAAATGAATCTATGTCTGTATATGTATGTTTACACAGATGTAGCTGCTTGTATCTGAGCTTGTAAGTGCTGGTGACATTCGCTCCTATCATTAACCTGCACACTGCAATGTCGCTTTATGTGTCCCACCACAGAAATAATGGCATTGTGTGTGTGTGTGTGTGTGTGTGTGTGTGTGTGTGTGTGTGTGTGTGTGTGTGTGTGTGTGTGTGTGTGTGTGTGTGTGTGTGTGTGTTGTGGTTCACCACCGTAGTGATGAAAACATCAAGAGAAGCAAAGGGGAGAACACTCGTAGTCAACCAGTGTTCAGGTGGTTGTTTTAGTATTCATGGGGTCATATAGATGCTCGCACACACACACTCTCACAGCCGTGTGGTGTTATTCCACTGAGGGCACACTAATGACCTACTGCTACATTCATCCCCTAGCTCTTGATACTAACCATTAATCCTTAACATGTCTCCTAACCTTCACTTAACTCCAACTCCAAACCAGATGCTTAACCTGGCCGAAATAGCCCTCTTCTCCTCTCGGTGCACACGAGGCCGCAAGCTGTGAACTAGCTGCCCTCTTTGGTTTTAATGAGGAATTTCATTAGCATTTTAATGAGAAAATCCAGGAAAGCTGACAAGCCGTTTTAAGGAAACTGAAGGACAAATGTGCAAATTCTTAAGTCAGTGTGACAAGTGTCCAGTGTAGAATAACCAACTTTAACTCAGAGTGGCAAAGTACCTTTGTGTTTGTCCAAATGAATATGGGTTGATTGAAAGCTGTTTCCCTTTTGTGTTTTACTATGAAACTTGGAAACAATAGATGTTGTTATAAAGTGCCTTTGTGTGCTTGGTTGGAACACATTTTGCTCTCTGAGGAAGGACATCTGCTGAAAACATCCATGCAATAATAAATCATTTAACTGGACTCATGTCCTGCTGATGACTTTGGGGTTTCTGTTTCTGAGGATTCAGCAGCCAGCTATACACAGCTGAGCTGACTGCATTGATTATTTATCATTTTCATTCCTACACTCTTGAGTATTTTTTTTTTTTATTTCTACATTCCTCTCTTCTTTCAACAATATATTGTAGTCTTTTTTCCCCCTATTATTTAGGTTGTACAGCAAGTTTGATATTATTGCATGCAGGAGTTCTTTTTCATTCCCTTTACTCTTAGATTAAGAAATTTTGCTAATAATTGTGCCCTGGGCAAATGGCAAGAGAGTGAGTAGGCAGGCTTTTAGAGAGCTGTTTAAAGCAGCTATGATAACTAAGTTTATAGCTGTCAGCTACAGCTCTCATTGGTGCTGTTTCCAGACACAGTTAATGTCTAGCTATGGTAGATAAACAAAGCTAATGACTAGCTGGTGAACATAAAGTAACATTTAGCAGGTACAAAGACAGATGTTTCCCTCAGGGGTTGGTGGCGACTAAAAACAGGGAATATTGGAATATTGGTGTTTAAACAGGCAAACACGTTCACTATAATGATATATGTCACTTGTAAAGGTCATGCTGTGTCACTGTTGAGCTTTTCATGCTGCCCCCCCAATGTGACCAAAACATAAACAGTACAAATACATGACATTTGCATGTACATATTGTTGCAACGTGATCCAAAAACCGTATATTATTTGTATATTATGTGTGTGTATTTGATGTTCACAGAGAACTAACATTTTCTTGTGTCTCCTTCGTCTTTTCGTCCACAGAATGATCCCCCCGTCAAGCAAGAACTTCCTGGTCAACAACCTGGCAGCAGGGACGCACTACGACCTCTGCGTGCTGGCCATCTACGATGATGTCATCACCTCTCTGACGGCGACCCGCGTGGTCGGCTGTGTGCAGTTCACCACCGAGTCGGAGTACATGAGGTGTCATTTCATGCAGTCGCAGTTCCTCGGCGGTACTATGATCATTATCATTGGGGGGATAATAGTTGCCTCGGTGCTCGTTTTCATCATCATCCTGATGATACGGTACAAGGTGGGTCTGTGTCTGTCGCACTTAATCCTCTCTGGACAGAAATGAGAGGGAATAAGAGATGAGAGCTTTTCATTATGGGAGAATATTTGCATTATTCACATGCTCGAAGTGAAATATGCTCACCCCTACATCTGCTGTTAACACATTCATGCATGTGTGTTCACCACAGTGGGCAAATGCTCGCACCATTCACAACACTCAAATTCCATTGATTCTGTATAGTTCTACATGATAACTGTGTTTCATTGATTCATATATGGAAAAACCCAACTCTAATTACAAACTGTTAATACACTGTCAATAAGACACATTGCTTAACAAGGTATTAAACAAACAATTGCATCATATGCATCATATGTCATAAGGTCCCATCCATTTTCCTCTGATGGATGGAGATGGATGGAGGATTTATAAGGATTGAGACTGAAGTTAAGGTTCACTCTTGTATAATTTATTTATTTGAACTGATTTTCAGTTGCTGCTGCAGCTACACCTGCCAGGGCATCTTAAGCTTGGGGGAATGTTTAAGCTCAACTTTAAGCTGATTTAGGTTATATCATGATGTAAAAATAAATTGTGTTTATATTTTTTGCCATTTTGCTCAGTTACGAGTGAAGAGCTCATATGTATAAAGATTTCATAAAACCTCTTCCCATGTGTTTGTTTTTACTTCAGGTGTGTAACCCTGGGGAGGGTGGTAAAGGCGTTTCATTGTCGATGACCAACGTTCACTCGCAGACCAACGGGCAGCAGTCACAGGGATGCACTGTGACTCCCAGTGCCTCTAAACATGGCTCAATCGGATTAGAAGACCTCTCCGGAGGCTCAAAGAAAAGGAGCGGAGCAGCAGGAAGTGGAGGAGGAGGAGGAGGAGGCGGAGGGGGCAAGGATACGATGACTCAGTCGTCCGACTCTTCACTGCCTGACTGCTCCACGGCTACGTCAGTTCTCAGCCAGCCTTGGGGGGCCAGAAGCCCAACAGCTGGAGCCGATGAACGGGAGAAAGCGGGTGAAGAAAGAGCTCAAGCTGGCATCTCGACACCCACCTCCGCCACCGGTTCGCTACCCAAGCCTAAGCGGAAGCCCGCCCCGAGTAAACCAGGCTCGGCTTGCTCGAACGCCGAAAATCTCCCCTCCTCCTCCCCTCGCCCCCCTTCCTCCTCCTCCACTGTCTCCTCTGCCCTCCTCCCTTCATCTACCCCTCTAGAGAACCTCAACACCAACCGCAACAACTCCACCTCTCTCAACCAAACCCCGCCTCCCTTTGCCCCTTCGCCTTTCTCCAGCCCTCTCACCACGCCAAGCCCCATCCCCTCCATCCGATTCAGAGAGACGCCCATCCTGCGCCGAGCACCCCGCGCCTCCCCTTCTGCCGCTTCGTCCTCCGCCAAGTACCAGACTCTCCCTGTGGAAGAGGGAGGGAGGAGCAGGGCGAGGAGGAGGTACTCACTCAGTGAAGGAGGCTCAAAGACTCACTCGTCCCATCAGGGAGGAGGAGCTCCCAAATTAGGGCGCATAATGCGGAACAAAAGGAGCCAATCAATGAGCGGGATGCTGCTCCCTAAAGATGGGGACGGAGACTCGGACAAAGGGCGGTGTGACTCGGACTGGATCTTAGAAAGCACAGTTTGAACTGGAACAAGACACCAACCATAAAATAAACTTGGTTCATCCATTATTGTTTTCCTTTTGAATGAGTGTGTGTCTGAGACTTTGTGTGTGTATGTTAGTTTGGTTTTGTTTGTGTGTGTGAGTGAAGGTAAAGGCGTGTGTGAACATTTGTGACAGATGTTTTTGCCGTTTAGAATGTGTGTTTTTGCTGTGTGTGTGTGTTCATGTTAGATGTGGCTGCATGGTTGACTGTGAGTGTGTTCTGCGTCCATTTATTTTTCCAAACTTTTTTTTTTTTTTTTTAATTTTTCATATCTTTTCTCCACATCTCTTCATATTCAGTTTACAGTTTTTTCACTTTGACAGTTTCCTACCTGTTTTGCAGTCGGTCATTCAGCGAGTGGATAAACTTGCCTTGTCTCGTAGCGTCCTCGAGTTGTCTCGTTGGTTCCACTTTATAGCACAAAAGAAAACAAGACAATGGGCTCGCCACGTCATTTCCCGATTCACGCTCACCTTATCTGAAAATACCACGAAAAGGGAATTATTACAGGAAAAAAGAGTGAAGAGAAAAACAGTACGAGAACTGAAAAGCACACCAATTCTTAACATTCACACGACCACAGAACGTGTGCATCCGTACCGTGGCAAGAGAATAGCAGTCGGTGCCTTCTTTTGCACTAACAGACCCTCTGACAGATGATACAACCAGATGTGGACTCCACCACGGCTCTACGGACAGGGGATTAGGACAGAGGGGGACAGACAAGGGAATAGAGAGATTTCACACATAGCCTTTCTTACCTACTGAGGAGAACAGACGTTTTCTTGACATACAGACAAACACAAACTGGGACACCAAGTAACAAACCAATGAAGACTTTAATGGACCTCTTATGAAATTGCTATTTTTTAAAGGGAAGAATTAAAAAAAAAAAAAAGAAAGAACATAAAAACCTTGCGAGCTTTTCACTGACATCGGTTTACTACAGCCTGTGTTGGTCACGAGCTCCCGGAAAGCTTCTGTACAGAAAAAGACAACATGTACTGTGTTGTTATGTTGTGTAAAATAAAAAGGGATAAAATTAAAACAGGAAATGTGAAAAGCGAGTTTTATGTACATTTACAGTATGTCGAAAATATGCTTTATTTGATCTTTGAGCATTCATCGGGGATGAAGATAATCACAAAATTCTCATTTTGAAATGTTGCAGTAAAGTTTTCAGCGTCTGTTTCTGCTGTGATTGTGTCTAAGACACTTTTATGGAAGGTTAGAATCACTTTTTTCATCTGGCATCAATTGCTCTTTCCATCACTGCATCGTTTCATTTCGGAAAAACGATTTCCTGCTGCAAATCAGAGCCGACGTGTGGCAGTGAAACAGTTGAAGTTTCACATTTTCTTTTTTCTTTTAATTTGAAACATGAATGTTTGGCAAACACACACACTGGCTGTTTATTTTGAGCAGAGAATGGCATTTCCATTCCTCCCACTTTTCCCTGACTGGAAACACATTTATCAATTATTACTGTAACAATTCAGAAAAAAAAAACTGTTCCCATGAGGCTTTGACAGTGCGCCAATGGTTCGTGGACTCGTGGGATATGTTGTTGAATGCAAAAAAAATAAATAAAAAATTCATTCACTTATCTCTCTCAAAATGGTGAGGTGTTCAAATGTCAAAAGTAAAACAGACCGAAAACCCAGGAATTAAAGTACCAAGTGCAGAACACACTTTGAGAAAACCTGTTGAGTAACACAATCATGCAGGTGGAATGAAAGTGAGACAGGAGAGGAGGTAGGACTGCTGCTCTCTATATGCTCGGTTATACAACACTCACACTGGCTCACTCTATAACACAAGTGCTGGTACTTGCTCCATTTAAATGGAACATGGAGTTGTGAATATGTGAATGACTAATCCTCTAAAAACATTGTCTTACATTTATGATAGTATGTTTTGTTTTGGTTTTTTTTGGTTTAGGACTGGTGTGTAGGATTTAGTGGGATCTAGTGGTGAGGTTGCAGATTGGAACACCCCTCCCCTCACCCCTTCTTCTCCAAATGTATAGGAGAACCTGCGGTGACCCTCAGATTGTGTAAAAATGCTTTGGTTTGTCCATTCTGGGCTACTATAGAAACATGGAAGTGCATTTTCATGGAAGAGGACCCACTCCCCTATGTAAGCTAACACAAGCACAACAGTTCTTAGTTTCAGGTGATTATACACTAACAAAAAATATAATAATAATTATTATGTTTCTGCCAAGAGATCCCCCTAAATCCTTCTCACTGGTCCTGTAACATCAAGTCATACAACAGGAAGTTAATCAAAGGAATCGCAAGATCCATCCATCCATGCATTTTCTTCTGCTTATCCGGGGTCAGGTCGCAGTGGCAGCAGGCTAAGCAGGGTATTCCAGATGTCGCTCTCCCTAGCAACGTTTTCCAGTGCATCCCGGAGCATCCCAGGTCGTTCCAGATGGGGTATGTAATCCCTCCAGCTGGTTTTGGGTCAACCCCTGGGGTCTTCTCCAAATTGGACATGTTTAAAAACCTCTAAAGGAAGGTGAGTGACAGCAAGTTAAACAGCACTTTGCTGAGCCCTATGTGTTTATTTATGTTTTGTTGTAATCCCAAAGGAAGATCATAAAGTAACAACTGTTTATGTTTATTTCCCAAAAACGAAGGCAGGAAGAAAGGCAACACCCCAGATTTCCTGTGAGTCTAAGACGATTATGAGGATTAATATCAGGGTCATAAGTAATGACATACAGGTAGAACCTGGATGAAAAAGAGGCCTGTTGTACAATAATATAGTGTGGTGGCAACGTTTAACTCTATTATGGTGCATTCACAACTAAGCCTGGTGCACGTTTAGTGTGGCTCGTTTGGGCTGGTACGAAAGCAGTCATTTGGACCCTGGCTCAGACAGAAGTCCAGGTCCACTTCCAAGCTGTATTTTTAATAGCAATTACGTGCTTTTAAGGTGATTTCAAAAGCTAAACTACTACTAATTCCTTCTGTTGATTTAATGATCTGTATAAACGATGTATATACTTAAGTAAACATCAGCATGTGAGTGCAGGATTTTAATCAAACGGTCAAAAGCAGTTCAAAACTGCAGTCTGTTGTTCTTGTATCCTCCTGTGTGTGTGTGTGTGACACATCATCATCATGCCTCTTTATCATCCTGTCCATACCTGGCTGTCATTATTCATAACATGCATTGGATTTGCTGTCTAATCACACTAATCACAAGTTCTTGGTGACACTGGTGAACATATGTAAATGTACACGTTCTAAAAAGATGCTACGTAAACTGATCATCCTGACAATGGGCTGATGATGCAGGATGACATCACCAAAACTGTCCAATCAGTGAAGTATCAGTCGGCGTGACTTCATGTTTACTGATCTTGGTTTGTTTGTTAAAACACTGTAAGTATCCCACAGTCACATCACGATACAAAACTCCTCCTTTTTTGTGCCATTTTCATTCTGTTTGTAACGATTTCAGATTAATGAGTTGAGGATCATTTTCTTCCTTAGTCTGCACCAAATGGCCTGAACTACAGACGCCTGTGTCATCATATATTAGGCCTAAAAAAAAAGGTGCCGGATCAAGTACCAAGTAAGTCCTCATTTGCAAACAAGCTTCAAATGCAAACCACAACCTCCCTCTCTGCCTGAAACACATCCAGCTGTAAACGGTCTGTAAATGCTTAAATAAGACTGTGGTATCACACATGCACAGCATATCATAAACACCTTCAGGTCTGCTGTTACACATCAGCACCTACAGTAAGAAGGCGACCTGGGGGCCACAGCCGGTGTGGGTGAAGTCACTTTCGGTTAACATCAACGCAGGGAAATTGATTCACTTTTGCTATTAGATTACAGAAAATTGTTTGACATCAAACAGTTCTGACAAGCAATTGCAAATGGATGTTCTCACTTCAATTATCAGACATTGCCGTTTTAATGAGGTAAATTGAATTGACTGAACTAATGTTGAATCATTACTGACCTTTGTGAGAATTTTTGAGTGTTTGTTCTTTTTCTTTTTTTTCTGAGAGACTTCTGGCTGCAATTATTAGTAATAAAGTCACACATTTTATCCTAACAAAGTTATTTAATTAAAGAGAGTGCAACACAAATCCAACCTCCCGTGGGATTAAGCCAAAATTACTCCCCACTATCGTACTCCTATCACATTCAGGTTCCCTGCCGGGTTTTACATTTCAATAGCCGATGACGCCAGCAGACATCAGGTGAATGTTTAAACAGGAACCCGAGTCGCTGGAGAGTCATACGAGAAGCAGAGAGGGAAATGTATTACCTTCCCATAATTCTCCTTGTTTAGTTTGCGTAAAAGGCCCATTGCCTGTGCCGTACAGCTGTCCCACACGGCCACAGAAGGCAGCTCAGACATCCACAATCCCCCTGTCTTTAAAAGTGTGTCACTAACGTCCTGCTTCACGCCTTCTTGACTGACCTTCCAATGCCTTTCTTAAGCTGTAAATGCTTAATGGTAAGAGGCTTTGGAGGAGAATATCCCTCTCTATATCCGTCTTCCTCATTTTCTCTCCCTTTCAGCCCCGCTCTCTTTCCCCCTCGTTCACTCTCTCTCCATCTTTCATTTTTCCCTCATTTATCTTTTCATTTTTTGTGGATTTAGCAGCTGCTTTTATACAGTGAGTGATAGTTTGTGTAAAAGTAGAAGAAGCTTAAAGGAATAATCTGACATTTACACTGCATTTCAACTAATAAAGACTAATATAGTTTTGGTAGCGAGTGAGGGTCACATGATCCTCGGTCTGGGGAGCAGGAACCTGATGGAGCACTTTAATGGAGGCCATCTGATCGAGCCCCAGCAGAAGTTTGAGTCATCTGGTGGAAGCATGCCTCCACCAGATGCCTCAGAGAAGAGAAACTGAACATGAGGAATATACAACAGTGAGTTTATTAGAAGAATGACTGTTGAGAAGGCAAAAATGAATGAGAGGAGGAAAAGAAAGAGGCTGACATCTAATGTTTGGGGCTGCCGTGGAGGTAGAGCGCATCAGGCAGAAGGCCAGCAGTTCGATCCCTGGCTCCCCCCAGTCTGCGTGTTGAAGTGTCCTTGGGCAAGATACTGAACCACAAATTGCCCCAAATGTATCACCAGTCTGTGAGTGATAGTAAAGCACAGGAAAGGTTTGAAGACAGTGAAGTCAGTGCTACAAATAACTGACAGTGCTAATTAACTGAGAGTTAGCGAGTTAGCTGGGTCAGAGCGCTTTTTCTCCTCTTCAGTAAGCCTTTATTGTTCTACAAGCCTAAGAACAAAATGTAAACGGCTCGTAGAGATGAAATAGGAAGACGCTTAGAGAGCTATTGAAACTGAGTAGCGTGTGTATGTTAGCTGTTAGGTCACCAGCTACCGTAATTTACCAACTAGCCCTTTAACTCAGGTTATCAAACCTCAGGCACTGCCTGATTCACATGCAAGACATGCAGATAAATATTTCTGTGCCACGATTTAGTTTTGCTTTAACATCATCGGTTTTTTTAGGTATGTGAGTTGAGTTGACAGAAGAAAAGAAAGAAGCTTAGTCGGAGCGAATGGATCGAACTGTAGACTAGAGTTTTATTGTTCATCTACAGCAATGTCTAAATAAATAGGTCTGTATTGTGGCGCTCTGTGTTGCTGGGAGATTTACCAATGTGGTAGCACTGACTGACGTCTCATTCTGGTGTCTGACTCATTGTCTGGGTAACACAAAGAGATCAGCTCAAAACCTCCATCTCCAACTCCAAATTTAAGAATCTCAAGGTAACGCAGCACAAAACAATCACAGCACAGACCAACACCCTCAACATAATGAAGACAAGAAGTAAAAACAGTCTGAGTTACACTGAATGCAAAAGCAGAAGAAGCAACCGAGGCCAGGGTTGCATGTTAGACCTAATCATTTCATTTGGGCACAGTGTAAAAGCAGTACCATGTAAAAGAGGAGTGTTACTGCTGGGAGCACAATCAGAGCCGCATCCCACATTTCCAACGCCCAGGGCCAAGGCTAAGAACTCTGTGAGGCCTCATAAAGGACTGGCTGTGCTGCAGAGGCTGTCAGGAGCTGAGCTACTGAAACAAGAAAAAAAAAAACAGTTTGCTTTTACAGTGTGCTTTGCTGTTGTAACCTCAGCCTGTGAAACAAGGACAAGCTTGGAAACCTGTCAAACTGTTAAGTAAGATCACAGGGGTGGATCAGGCTCAGTGTATGCACATTTACAGGAGAGTAATCAAGTCTGAAGGAGGGTGACTGTCATTCTAACCTAACCTACCATCCATTTAGAGATGACTGTGAAGCACAGTTGAAAGTGTTGAGAGAGAACTAATTACAGGGGGAAAGTTAACAGTTAATATGGATTCAATGTTCATATATCATGTTTATCTTTAGACAAATTTCATATTTTTTCACATCCAGCTGACCTGCTCTCTGTCTGGGTTGTGTTAGCAGTTAGTATAACTTTAATGAATTCACTGGAAATGTACCAATTGGACACTATAAGTATTATAACTGTTAAATTTTATTATTTCTGATTCTTTTTAAAAAAAAACTTCCAGGAAATTAACAATTAATGGACCCATAAAATAAAGTGTTACTCAAGTGTGATATAGTGATGATGAATAGTCTCTCTCTCTCTCTCTCTCTCTCTCTTTTCTTGTGTGTGTGTGCGTGTGGGTGGGTCTGAGTAAGAGAGATCCAGGTTCCTCCACCACAGTATCAGATAGTGTTCTCACTGTCAGCACCCCCCCCCCCCCCCCCCCCGTCCCCACCCCACACACACACACACACACACACTTTCTTACGCCATCCATATGGTGTATCTGAGCAGGTGTATCTTATATCGTGGACAAACACACACACAGACAACATCCTGTGGCTTTGCAGTGGATTTCCCATTTTGAATTATCTGTGCCCTCAGGGACTGTGGTGTTGTGTAATGACCCGAGCTCTAATTAATCTGATTTGTGTGTTTGTGTGCCTGTGCATGCAAGCTTTGGTGCATATTGTCTACACAAAATAAGTGAAATAAGTGTCTTTTTCATACTTCTGTAGAATCAAATATCAAATTTAAGGATTGATATGGAGTAGAATAATGCATGTGTGAGTGTGTGGGTGTGTATGTGTGCGTGTGTGAGTGTGTACAAGAGAAATTATCCTTTGCTCATGAAGCCAGAAGGAATGCTTAATGAGTGTGTCAGCATGTGCTGGCCAACTGTGGTGATGTGTATTTGTACGGGAGAAAGAGAGCGTCAGCAAGTACGAGAGGCAGGATGTGTATGTGTGACTTAGCGGGAATGTACAGGACGTGTGTGAATGAGTGCGCGAGGAAGGAGGAGTGAGTGAAGCGAACATCACCTCAGCACCACCTCAAAGGAAAATAATGAGATTTATTTTTAAATTGCATCCTGTTAAATGCGTGCAAAGCATCGTTCTGTATTAAGCAAATGGAACGTACGCGGAACAAATGAGGCTCTGCATCCTGTTTTCCTCTGAGCAGGCATTTGAGAGCTGCCGGCTGAGGGCATAAGGTTCAAGCTCTGCAGCAAAACAGAAAAATAGTTAATCAACTAATCATCTAAAAAAAAAAAAAAGGGTTGGACAACATTCACTCATGCAGTAAAACTTTCAGAAATGTGGATTAGGCATCTGCCGAAACCTTGAACAATTTTTTATTTATTTATTGTTTCCCTTTTTCCTTTGAATATCATTAAAAAGACATTCTTCGCAGGCGTTTACTTAACACGTTTTTAAATACATTCCATGACAGAGAGGAGAAACAACAGCTAAATCATCCACAGAACAAATAAAAGGTCCTTGAGATGAGACAGCTTACAGAAACGGCTGTGAAAGTAGATCTGGCATCATTCGTTGTCAAGGACTTTGTGACAATGTGTAGCTGTTCTGTGATTTCGGCATAATACAAGTAAAGCCTTCACATATTTAAACATCTCTGGTTTACCAGGTGAAAGAAAGAAAGAAACCCTGCTGCTCTGCATGGAAAGGAGAAAATGAAAGGGAGAGAAAAAAAAAGCTTTTATTGCAGGGAAAGAGGTTGTAATGATGTGAATATAAAGCAGAACCATATTTGTTACTTGGGATCATCTGGCCTTGAGTATTCAAACTATGTATGAGTCTGAATGCCGTCTTCTTTCATGGATGGTTTTATTTTCATTGTTTTAAATCTCAAGGCAACATTTATATGACCTGCAGATGCAACTGAGGATGAAGAGGTAGTTTACCGTTTTGCCGCTGATGCTGAAATACATTTTACAATTACTGTAGCAACAAACAAGGACGCATACTGTATTATTTCGCAGAGGAGGCAGAGGGAATAAGATTGTTCTAGTGTTCAGATATTTGCCATGACGCCTGTTTTCATGCCAATGTTAAATCTGTGCATAAAAAACTGTGTAGAAATGCAGGAAATTAATAAAAAAATTATACAAAAAGTAGAAATGTTTGTCCAATGAAAACAGACTCAGCTAATAGATCGTAAGTGCTGAAAATTTGTCATGATTGTGAAGTATAATTAACCAAACTCTCCCATTGTTAGTCTTGGAAATCCAGCTGTTTGCTTGGTTCTAACCACAGCTTGACTTTAACTTTCCCTGAAAGTCTAGGTTGATGTTCATCTGAAAAGTTCTTTTTTGTGTTTAGAAAAACTTGAGTTTCCTTTCTGAGTTCTTTATTAAAACATGTCCATGTACCACCCTTTGGTATTTCAAAGTGCTACTACCATGTTAGGCTGTTTTCATACCTGTGCTTTGGTTCCCTCAGTTGAGATCAAACAAAAATAAGATCTGTTGTTGTCTTTCAGTTGTAGTTTATTTTAGGTTTACACTGATGTATTACAAATGAACAGATTAGTAATTTTAGGCACAATTTGAATGACACATCTGTGACTCCAGGCTTTATCACAGTCGCACATCATCTGTGTAGCAATGAAAGAATTAAATTTTATGTCTGCGTGATGCACAGGTAGCATATACTGAATACAGTAAATAAAATTATAATGCAAGTGACACAGTTCACAGTCAGGCTGATGACGTCACACTATTGTATTGATTGACTATATCAAGAAATACAGAAAGACAGGAAAGAGAAACATTGCTAGCTGGAAAAAATGGATGTAAACAGTTTAGGTAAGAAAACAGTGAATGTAAACTTTGCTTGTGTAGACCAGATGGTCACGAAGAGGTTGGACATCCAACTGCAAACCAACAGTAATAAGCTGACAGATCAGAAATGATTCTTTGAGTTTTAAATTCAGACCAGTTTCACATTTTCATGTCAAATGATCCTGTGGCTGGTTTATGTTCTTACCACAGGCACGCAGCACATTTGCTTGAAACCCCTCCAAGATGCATCTTTTCAAGTAGTCTCAGTGCAGCTGAGTGGTCCTCAACAGAGCACTCTCACCAGCTTAGAGGCACCAGACCTAATAAGCAAATTCATCAGATTTAATTTAAATTGCACCACACACGTTAGGGTGTGAACACTGTAAGAACTCAGCATTCATGTGAACAGATGTTATTTTCTGCTGCATTAATTAGAAAGTGTTCCTATTCCAGCTGCGTCAGGGAGCAGTGTAGACTATTTTAGTGTGTGAATGTGATGTGTAGGTCGCAGCCCACTGAAAGTAAAACTTTTCCATTTGAAACTTGGTAAGGAAAAGATTAAAGTATTTAACAGTCAGTCCCTGGAGTTATATCGAGCAAACAAGCTCACATATAAATATGTGTTTTTAGACTATATTTATTTCTCTGCCTTTAACTGGAAACCAGCTCCTCCTCCTCAGTTATTCTCCAGCTCCTAAACAGTCTTAGTAAAAAGCTCTGTGAGTGTGTTGACGCACTGTAGCCAACCACAGGATGACAGTATAAAGAAGAGACCGGCTCAGCGGCGGATCGTGTTCTCTTGAAGCTCTTCTTCGCTGTCCCTGAAAACAAAATACGCACTGTTGCGCTGCGTTGCCTTTACCCCTTGAATTTGGCTTGCCAACCAATTAGTCACACAGCTCAGGCTTTAAACAGAGTATGAATGGATAAAATGAGAGAACAAACACCTTCCTGCAGCACCATGCTGTGCGGAGGATGTTTGGCTTGCTCATGCATCACGAAATGTTAAAAATCTGAGACAGAGCCGAGAGCCAAATACACTTGAGAGGCTTTGGGGGGTGATGGACTCGACAGAGGGATGAAAGGACTATGGAGGTGTTCATACAACCCCTACACCACTCTTGCATCCATTTCTCCACCCTTCCCTCCCATAGCACCTTAAGTGTACACTCTCCTGCAGCATTCTCCCGGGGGCTCAGACTGATTTGAATACTCCGTGCTGTCTGACTTTTCACATACTGCCGCTCCCTTTTTCATTTCGCAGGGGGAAGTAGGTGAGGGAGGGATGAAAAAGGGAAGGGAGAGAGGCATGGAACAGGCTGGATGGTAGCAGGGCAGGAGGGAAAATGGGGTGTTGGAGGAAGAAGGGAGGTTTGAATCCATATCTGTTAACTGGGGAATGAATAGTTGAGTGGAAGAAGCTCTGCAGTGCTGAAAAAGGTACAATTTCCAACACATCTGTGGTGAGCATAGTGTTGTTAACACATCATGTGTCAAAGATGCAGCATTTCCAACACACTGAGGCTACAGCCAGGGGAAACAGCTAGCCTGGTTCTAAAGCTCTGTATTTGACCCATTATAGCCAGTTTGTTTATTCTGTACAAAAACCAAAATGTAAAATCAACAAGCTGTAGTTTAATGGGAGATTGTAAGATGAACTGTTTCTTGGCTCAGCCACTGACTTCTGGATGTTTTTACCTTTCAGAGCTCAGGTAGCTGCTTCCCCAGTCCCCTCGCCCTAGATGCCACGCTGCTTACCATGGTATGAACATTCACACTTTCACTTTTAGAATGCAGCATGTCTGCTAGCTGTCTGTCCAGAAAATAAATTTCAAAATGAATATTTCATCAATAAATCCTTCCTGTTCAGGTGATTGAATGACGAGAATGTGAAGGATTCAGCAAGATTTATTTAAGTGCCAAGGCGGTATTTGAAAAATACCACAGAGTTTACTACGGATAATTGCGTCCTTGAAAGGTTTCAATCACACTGAATGTAAAAATGTGTATGTCATGTCTTTGTGCTCAGATTTGACTCAGGTGTTAAGAGTTTTGATGTAGACTAACCTTAACTGCCTTCAGTGCCTGTGCATCACTGCTCCTGTGGCATTTTTATATTACATGAGGATGATACTCAATAATTTGTTGATGCTTTGGATGGTTTGAGTTCTCTCACTGCAGATGAAGATGATATAATGTAAAAGAGTCACAGGCTGACTTTGCGGCCTTGCTGCTGAAGTGTTTCTTGAGTGGATCAATTAGCTGTTGGCTGAATGTTAACACTGCCGCCCTCACTCCCTGAGCCTACTTGTTTTCTTCCCCTGTGTTGTGGATGTTTAGAAGTCTGAGATTGAGGTAAACATGTAAACAGAGACACCTCTGAGAAAGAGAAGCAAGAGAGTGGAGGATAGAAGGAAGGAAGATGAGAGGAGAGACGTATTTTTCGTCAAGCCAGGTGAAAAAAATCTTCTATCGGGGTGCGATAATTCTTCTTGTTTTCAATGCAGTTTCATGTGCCATGTGTTATTAGAATCAAGCTCCAATGTCTCAAAACAAAGCATAAAAAAACATCAAGAGTTTTAAGAAAATTATCCCACCACACTGGCAGGTTTTTGCAACATTTCTATTCAGACTTCACAGGGAATTAGTGGAAGAGCGAGTTTGATAGATGAGGAATGGGTATGTGGAAGAAGTGGAGAGAGGAAACATGGGTAAACATACTGAACTGTGGGCTAAATATACCGTGAAAAAGGGAGAGAAATCGATGGCGAGGCGGCAATGAAGGAATAAAAAAAAAAAGCGAAGGTAAACAGAGGCCGTCTCTCCTTTTCCATTCCAAAAGCTCTCCATTCTGCTTTAATTTCCTCTCCTCCCCTCCCAGTCCCTCTCGTCACCCATTCCCTCCATCCCAGTAGTGCAGGCAGCGCTTGCCAATTTACTCCACTTTGCACTGTGACCAAGCTCTTCAATCCCTCTCTGTGGATGGATGAATGAATGGTAAGTGGAAAGACGTTTAAATAGAGAGAGGACTCTGGGAGAGGGAGGGTGGTGACACTGATAGACTGACAGGGAGAAGGAGTGAGGGGTGAAAAAGATATGTGAATGCATGTTTTTTAAGTAGAGGAGAGTGCTGAGCAGCAAGGAGTGGCGGACGTGAGAAGAGAAAGATGAAAGGAGGAATAGGGGATTTAAAAGAAAAGCACGAGCCATAGATAACATTAAATTGTGCCACATGGTATAAGATTGCAGTGTACACATACTGGGAATCTGTTTTGCGGAAAGACGTGAGCAGATTTTACCTTTAAACCTTCAATACTCTTCCCACTCTTTTGCTGCTACCACTGCTTCTGTTGCAGCATTTCAAAAGTCGCACCTCCACCCCTATAACCACCTGTGAGCTCCATCATTCCCCTCTCCCTGCTGTGCTGAGCTTGAGGATTTCTTGTGAGGAAACGCTAATTATCGGTGTCATACAGATTTTACATTCACATAATAATCCAGTCCATGTAGGTTGGCTGACTGAACTTATATAAAGGTTCTTATGGGTGCATTATTCTGTCAGATAAAATAATTGAAAACTGGTTGGTAAATCTGTGCCTATTGCCTTTAGTGGCCTTACATAATCATCTTAGGTCAGAGGCAAGGGCAGTAGCTAAAGAGTATCAGTGATGTGCTCATAGCAAATAGAACAGAACTCAGACTCAGGACAGCTGAAATATATCCCTTGGTGCATTTATACAGAGTTGAAACCAGTCTGTGTGCCATCTTGCTCTGCTTGCTCGTTTTGACCTCAATGACTGGCTGCATCCACATGTGAGCACAGAACAATCATCAACCCACCATCCACTCGCTCCAGCTGAGGATTAAACAAAAGGACTCTCAGAGCAAAGTTGACCAGTTCTGATAGAGAGAAACGAAGTGTGAAGACAGGGTGTAGACAGAAGGAAACAGCCTCTTGGGGAGCTGTGGTAGGAAACAACTCAGAAATGAGAGCATACTTCTGGAAAATACACTTCGGAAGAAGGAAGAGCGGAGGAAGAGAAATATGAAGAAAGGGATGGCGAGAGAATAAGGCAAGAGAACACCAGGAAGATTTGTGGCAGAGAGAAGAAGCAGGAAAGGCTCTGGACCAGAGTAGCTGCAGAGATCAAAGTGTGTTGAGTTGGCTGTTTATTTTATCAGTCCACTGTTCCCTGGTACAGGGCAAGAGGGAGTGATGGAGGGAAGGAGGAAGAGAGAAGGAAGAGGAAATTCACAGGATCAAAGCTGCGCGGTTTGTTTACTGTGTTTTGTTACTTGTTGGGTGTGTGTGCTCTGTGCGTCTGTATTTAGAGTGTGTGTTTGTGTCTGTAGTGGTACCTCAGTGTGTTATGGGTGTTATCTAAGTGGCTGAGTTTGACTTCTGTGTGTGTTACTGTCTGTGTGTCAGAACATTGCTACAGATGATTAGACTTAAAATGTATGACTCTGTGTTTGTTCTTATTTAACATGATGTGTCCATACCTGTACATCTATCGCTCTAGATAGAGACAGATAGATACTGACTGACTGATTTTAGCATCTTTCAACTCACTGTTTTGCTTCATTTATGACACTGTCCTATAAAAAAATGACTCCATAGATCATTTGTACAAGCAGCCTATTGTGACCCCAAGTTATATTTTATTGACATCTTGTATTCGTGTGAGACGTCAGTCATCAGTCAGCAAATGCCCCAAAATCTACCTAAGTTGGTTTTGTGCCTAAACCTAATCAAACCTTAATATAGCATTGTCACAACATAAAAGGGTTAGTGGTCGATTTTTCTACAGTAATTTGTAACAGTTTAGCTGTGGCATAGCTCCTGCCACAGATCAGGAGAACATAAACGTGACTCCAAATGAATGCTAATGTTGCTCCATGTCTGCTAGATGTGTAAACAAGCACCTTTTTGCTAACATACCCAACATAACAGAGGTGGTATTGTGTCAGTGTCGTGTTCAGAGCCTGTTACTCTGATCCAAAGGGGCCGAAAAAATCAATTAATGCAGGTTTAATAATTAATACCTAACGTGATGTTATTTTGCGGTACTCAGCAAACTCACTCAGACTTTAGTTTGTTTTCTTGAACTGTCCTCTCAGACATACTGTTATTGCTGAGGTAATCTTGATTAATACCACCACAATTATCACTGAAATGCAAGTCGAACAGTTGTGCGTTTGTCTAATTACTGGTAAACACTGGTTGAGTATGAAATGCATAATGTAAACTCATTATTGGGTTGGGAAGACAACACAAGCTCCTGCTGTGAGCTTTCTTCGCTCTCAGTAAAGCGTAACACTTGTCTGCATTTATATTCTAGCATTGCCAGTAACGTCCATGAAATTTTCAAAAACAGTCCATTTAGAAGAAGAGGCGCGCTGTACTGCGGCCTCGACAAACACAAACCATCACTGTGAACCAGATCACTCCGGTAGTTCTGCTCATATTACTTCTGAATTCCACAGTCGCTGCATCTGAAATCTTTAATTGAGTGAAAAGAATCACTTTGTGTCTCTAGCTAGATGTTAGTGTCCTCTCTTCTTCTACTGTCACTGTCATCAGGTGTGTGTAACAGCACACCCTAATGAGAAAAAACCAAAAACCTGTTTCACACGGGGGGAAAAAAACAAACAAGCGGGACTAAGTTAGGAAAGCTGCAATACACACTCCTGTTCAACATGATTTGTTATGTTAGGACAGCGCTACAGTGTGTCTGAGGCGTTTCAGGGATTTTTGAAAATAATAAGAGCCTATGACGCCTTTGAGGTAAGTTAATCCTGCAGCAGCAGACAGTAGGAGCTTTGTGGTAAATACAGCAGAGGGTTTAGACTCATAGGGTTTATTAGCTGTATGAAAATACATAGGTATACCCTTTTGATGCTTTAAACCAGGTCATCTATTTAACAGCCGTGTGTGCTTATTTTTGTGTTTGCATTTGCATGAGTGCAGTGATAGTGATGTAATTACTGCTGTTGGCAAATGAACAGAGAAAGACAGGGCCCAGATAGATGCACGCGCACACACACACACACCAAGAGAAGAAAGCAAAAGCCCATCTTGGCAGAGAAGGCGTCACTAATACTCAGCAAACACAGCAGACTTTCCAACACCTACTGTCCCAACACTGAACCCACTGTCTGTGTAAATCTTTTGTGTATATGTGCATGTGTGTGGTTACCCCCCTTTGTTTATGAACTAATTTCCAACTCTTAAATCTGAATCTTAATGATATCACGGAGATTTTAAAACAGAATTCCTTTCAAATTAAAGTCGCCTTCCATGGTAACAGCTCTATGGCTGCTATTTTTCATGTTTTCTTTTTTCTTTTTTTTTTTTTGGCCTACTTTTAGTTTTAGCCGATCTGTATTTGTTAAAATTGTTATGAGGTAAATAACAACTGCAAAGTGGCATTAAGATTTATGTGAGGATGTGGGAATACCAGCATATTTCCATTTATCCACACGAGCCTGCTGCATTTGTGCCGAGCTCTGAGCATGTTTCCATATTCTGAGCTATTTGGTCGGTGGATTTGTTTTAAATATTTTATGGAGGAATAGTACAAGATGCAACAGACAGAGTGAGCTGTTAGATGAAGAGCTGCGGGCGACAGCCTCTTACTGTGGTTTGGGCAAACCAGCAACATGTCCTCAAGGACAAACTACTTTTTTTTTTACCTTAACCTACTATACTGGGGAAAAACACCTGCATGAGACACACAGAGCACACACACACACAACCAGCTGACAAAAAACAGCTTATAGTCCTTTAAAATGTTGAAATCCTGACCCTTGACTTGATGCACAAAACGAAACAAAGCATCGTCATTTACAAATCGTCATTTCTGATCACACGACACTTCATTCTACCAAGTTTCGTAAAATCAAGCAAAGGTTGACTAACAGTAATATCATCTTGCCATGGGATCACATGCCTGTTGAAATGTGTGAAATCCAAAGAAGATGCCCCTTCAACAGGGCTCTTCCTAATGAACTGGGTGTAGCCTGGTGTGTGTCTTTATTCAAAATTTTATCTCTGCAGGTACACAGACAGGCGCCCGGAATCACCTTACTCCATGGTGGGAGGCAGCTCGGCACCTGAATCCGGTCGAATGACGACGGATTTGTCTTGCATAAAGATGTGGTGCCCTGGTGTGAAGATCATGACTGCCAGCCGCTCTGAATATGCGAGGGGGCGTACAGTATTTTGACTGCCAGGGTTCAGGCAACCTGCAGCTGTGCTGAGCACAAAAGGTGGGAGTTCTGTCCAGTAGTAATAAATGAACAAGCTAGACAAAGGCAAAGGAGACACTGGGTGTGGTATATATTCACGGTCATCCATGCTTATGTCTTTATAATTTGTTTGCTTGTCAAGCCATTCGCACAACCTGTCTCCTCTCTGAATAACAGGGATGAGTTTTTACAGATGTAAGTGTATGAGATATTATATATATTATATATTTTCCTCTTACCTTTGCACTTTACCTCTATTTGTTTTGGGTGGTGTAAATAAAATGCTTGTCCTGCATATCTGTTTGCACAGTCAGTCCTCAGGGCTGCGCTCATGCTTTTCAGGCAACATCAGGAATATGACAAAGGGCAGTTTTAGGGACTGGAGGATTCTTCAAGGCTAAATGTGCTGCCCACCTTAAATTGTTATATCCATTACACTGTAGTCTCTTTAACAGGACAGTTCTGTGTCAGTTCTTCAGGTATGATTGGCCATGTGATCATCTTAGTTGTTATTGTTGTCTAGTGTTTCGTTAGCCCACATATGCATATGCATTATTTAGTGCAGGACATCAAGGAATCGTTGACATTTTGTGAAATAATACTTTACACCTGAAACAACTACTCAATTATCTGACCAGTCGATCATCAGAAAATCAATCTGCAACAATTTTGTTTGATATATTGTTTCAGTCATTTTTCAAGCCAAAAATGCCAAAAAGTTGTTAGGATGTGACACAGGTCAGAAAAAAGAAGAATGATTTCACCGTTGCACTCACTACAACCAAGGACACGAGTCTTCACTGAAACTCTGGAGTTGATCAGCCTCTGCAGTCTCTGCTTGCCTTTTATCTATTAACTCCATGCAACTGGGTGAGATGAATCATGGCTCAGACCTGCACTTCAACTGCATCAAAACAGACCTGCTGAAATGCTGTGGCAAAGCTCGCAGTGCTTGATGTTAGGACCTTAGCCAGCTCTGTGATTCCATTATCAAATAGTAACCTAATTTTCCTTGCAGACACATGGTCAGATCAAAAAGGGGCAAGTGCCTGAAACCTCACCTCACCTGAGCCCTTTTTTTTTTAACTATCAGGCAGGATAAGAGGGGTGCTGCTGGAACTGCAGCTTTTTTTTCCACAGGGAGATTATATTTTTGACTTTGAAGTACTTGTGCTTAACTTTGGTGTTCAGGTTTACTGTAGGTAACAGCAGCCAGAGTAAACAATACACACTTCACATATGATGAAATCTGAAGTGTTGAAGCCCAGTCATACCATAATTTAAAACTGTGGTACATGACAAATGCAAATCTCTTCAGTCAGTTTTAGTGCCGAATTCAACTTTGACCCACAAATTTGTCCCGTTAACCAACAGCATGCCCTGTGGACAGTGACCAAATGGACTGCCAGAATCCAAAATAGAGGAAAGTAACTTAGTGTATTAGCTTTATTGCTCCATTCTATTTTATAGAGCTAACAGAATCCTGACTAGCTACCTTTTAGACATTATCTCTACAGCAACAGTTGAGATAATGTCTAAACAACAGCTTCTGTGTGCAGTCCTTGCATCAACCAAGCCTTAAGCACTGCATTTTCTCTTTCTGTTGTGACTGAGCCTTTGTACTTCGAACAGATGAGTAAATAGAATGGAAAAGCATTTCATATGCAGAACTAGAACGT
This sequence comes from Toxotes jaculatrix, assembly GCF_017976425.1. Classification (NCBI taxonomy): domain Eukaryota; kingdom Metazoa; phylum Chordata; class Actinopteri; family Toxotidae; genus Toxotes; species Toxotes jaculatrix. Next base: position 18,077,034 of record NC_054410.1, on the reverse strand, counting down.
TGGCCGGATAGTCATAGTTAAAATCTGAAGCACGTGGCACTCTGCCCTCCACATGCACAGAGGCCTCTCTACACAGACTGATGCCTGTTCTTCTGAATGCAGATGCATTAGCACTACCACAGACATTTAGTTAATACAGTCTTCAGTGCTTCATTACCCTTTAACTTCGTCAGAGAGTGGCGACTGGCCAAATGTTACGCTAAACGAATCAATATTCGTCACACATCACTCTCTTTTTTCCCCCTCTCCGTTTCTGGCCTTGACTGGTGTCAGCGTAGCAACATTCCACTTCCTCTAAATTACGATGTGGCGGCCAATCAAACACAAGCAGTGACCCTGGAGAGGCAGCGATAACAAATCAGCTTCAGAGGAGGGAGTGTGAATGTGTGTGTGTGCATGTGTCAGTGCCACCGTTGGGTGATATGCAGCGTTGGACACTCACATCCTCATGTCTTGTTGAGCAGAGACCTTTGACTTGAGGCTGCCTGATCTATTTTTCATACTTCAGATGGCCCACAGCCTCCTCCATTTTCTCAGCTGCCTCTTCTTTACCTCTGCTCATCCTTGTGCCCTTTACACCGTCTAGTAACATTTTTCAGAGTATCTCTTCTGCACCGCTTAGGTTTGATGATACCTTTTCCTTTTAGGGTTTAAAATGCACTCTGTCTGTCTGTGAACCTTTACAGTTGAGTATACCACGTCTCTCTGCTGCCATACACACAGAGAACAGGTAGACTTTACCCTCTGTCCCAAAGAAAATCAAAAAGTCTGGAAAGTCTTACAGCTTGAAATCCATACAAAGCTCAGATATAAGAGGTAAATATAATGTTGGTGATGTAGGAATAGTTTGGTATTTTGAACCAGTTTAGCTTCCACTCTCCTCAGTGTCACTTATTTTCTCAGGACTTTTTAACCAGAATCTCATTTTTGCAAAGAGATGACACAGTGCTGTTTGTGAGACACTGACAGCTGAAAAACTCCATCAGGTGTTCATGGTCTCCAAACGTTAAATCCCAAAGACTGTGGTGGACCCCTGACATTTCCTCCAGAACCATTATGAGAATGAAATTTAAGTGAAATATTGATACATTTCAATAATGTTCATTAAAAATGTACATTAGTGAAACGTGCTATGAAGCAGCATTCTGGCTGAGCCTGGTGTTCATTTGGAAAACAATGCACTCCTCCATTTCCTAAATGCTTTTCTTACAACAAACTCTTCTGATGTTGTTTATCCGTCTGACATTTGACAGATCGATTGATCTGTGCATCATTTTCATCAAGTCGTTACCTTGCTCCTGCATTTGTTTAATTGTTTTGTTCTCTCTCCCCTCCCTCTCTTTATGTACGCTGGTGTTTTATGAGTATTGCATCAGTGCATTTAAGGTAATGAGGAATGAGGTTATTGCTTACTAAATGTAATATACCGGTAACAAGTGAAATCCCCCTGCACGTCTTATCATTTGTTCATTCTGCTTTCTACACACTTGTTTGTGTTTACTCTTTTTTCAGTTTTTAGTCATTAAACTATGGTATTTTCAGCAGCTGGATAATTTGAGGAAAGACTGTTGATTCTATAATGGATAGAAGAGTGACTCAGAGTGATTCATCTACCACTTTTTATCTTTATTCTCAAGTGTTGGGTATTATTTATTATATATATATATATATTTTTTTTTTTTTTTGGGTTTCTGGATAAATGCATGAAATGCTTTAAATGCTCTTTTTCAGTTTTCATTGATCTGAAGTATCTGACTGGTTGATTGCCTTTGCCCAGCTTGGTTTTATTAGGATACAGGGATTTTATAATGAGGAAAAAAAAAACTCAAATTAAAACCATAGACACAGTAATCTTTTCCTTGTAAAACAAAAAATATCAACATCTGCAAGGTCTAACAGATGAAACAATTGTATAGAATTGAAAAAATGAAAAAAATTGTGAGAACCAAACCAATCAGCAGATGCCTCAAAACGACGAACATTTATGTTCAAATGACAAACCAAGACCAAGCAAGTTTTTTTTGTATGCTTAAACCTAACCAAACCTTAAAACCAGAGTTTTGTCATGAAGATGACGTGACTCAGCTGTGATTAATGGTTTTAGAAGACAGAGACAAACAATGATAGACAATGTTGGAGGACAGGGACAAACAACCTCTTTTTGTCATTGAATTCGGAGGATTAGTTGCAGACAAACGAGGGGCATATTCAGTACCTAAATGTAATCCCATTCATAGTCTCCTTAGATTAATTACTGTAAATGTTTGATATTTGAGAGCATAATTTTACTACTGTTACTGTTACAAAGATATTGTCATTCTCCCTCTTTTTACTATGGGGAAAAGTTCCACAGTTAATAATTAGCTGTTGTATAATCATTGTCTGATGTCCAATGTATTCCTGTCTATCATAATGACATTATTTTTAATGCTGCTAATGTAGTATTAATGATATACTACTTATTTAGCAGCTGCCCCCAAACAAACCAAATAATTTTATCCAAACTGTGTAAGGTTACTTTAAACTCAGTGTTTTATTTCCATGTTATATTCATATGTGCTGAGAGTTCTGCGTTGTACTGCATTTCTGGAGGTTATGCTTTTACACTGGATTTTCATCTTTCACATCTCCACAGTTCAAGATCTGGTGACAACATACTCTCCTGTGACCTGGGTTGATGTAGGCCAAACACACAGAATAAACCCTTTCATCATCTTGTCATCTGGTCCTTTGAGGTACAGGATCCAGCCACCTGAACCACAAATGTTTTCTCTCAGCAGACTGAAGGAGGTTTGGTAAGTGACCGTTGGCCGTGCCACAGTAAAACTTGCCTTACAGTGCTGGCCTTAACTGGCCTTGAACTGCATAAAACTCCTGCTGCGACTGAACCTACTATTGTATCTTTCAGTTAGACCTTAAACCTATGTAAGTATTGCAGTATTGATTTGTAATTCGAACTACAAGTATCTGCACTTCTTCCTTTTGAAGACACTTCACCTCAAAGAGGCAACAGAACTCTCACAGGTACGAGCGAAATGTGTTGTTACTGTCCTAATTTGTGAGCAGCAGTGATTAACCTCAAATTAATAAGTCACACCTACAAATGACTTCATTGCTTTCCTTAAATTAATAATCTGAACCCTTTAAATGACTAAACTGTGTCCTCAAGATACAATTATTCCTCTCAAATTAATTGTGTCCAATTATTGTACTGTAGCAGTAGGGAACTGGCTGTTACAGGTTGTTGTAGCCTGTGGAGTCAGTTAGCATGGAGAACCTAAATCACTGGTGCAGGATAACAGTCTTCTAACCGAGAGGAGACCACAGTTTGTCTAATTTCCTCAAATAAATATTAAATTATCAGATTAATTCCACTTGTCTCTCTCTGATCTCAGTCTTGCTGCTGTTTAAGCACTTTGTGTTTGCTCTTTACCTGCCACGTTTGGCTGCTAGCTGCACTCATGCTGTATAATGCAGTGTCAAATAAGAAGTGACTGTTGTTAGATCATTTACAGTCTAAATGCACCTCTTGGGTTTAACGGAGAGAACTGAATTATCACTCGACTCTACATTTCCCCTCAGCTCTATGGAACATTTTAGCATCTTTCAGCTGATTGTTCAACAGCTTTTCACCGCTCTGGTTCGTGCTCATCACTCTTAGCTGATAACCAAGAAATCTGTTATGATGGGTGTATACATATCTTACAGGATAACATATTTCTTAGGTTAGTAATTCATCGGCAAGGCCCTGTACATTGTGTGTCTGTCATATCTACGGAGGGCAAAAACCCCCAAATCTTAACAGGAAATAGCGCCACACTTAAAGAGGTATAACGCACTGTATAGTAGTAGTATCTCACTGTGCAAACTCAGCAAAACCCAGCATGAGAAAAAGTAGTATGTTTCATCCAACCACACAGCCTGGGACAAAAAGAAAGATGAAGGTAAAACTCATCTCACTGAACAATTCTCTGACCCCCTCTGAGTTTTCAAGTTTTCACAGGAAGTCCAAAAACTACAACTGGACCTCAGAGGACTAATTAACTCGATATAGTTCTTGTTTTTTCACTTGAAAGGCGTTCAGTTGTTAGGATAGATGATTGATCTGTGGTGTCAGGGTTTCTGCTTTCTGACTAGAGACAATTAAATCCTTTTTTTTTTCCTGAAAAGCAGACCATTTCTTATTCGCGGTATTTCCTGTAATTCTCAGCTTCTCAGACAGCGTATCCTGCAATACATTCGTTCATTACGGCCCAATCTCAAAAGCTGGACCATAAAATATTTGCAGGGGTTGATTGGGGTGAACCATGCCAATGGTCTACAAAGATTTAACTGCATGCTGAACACATACACACACAAAAACATGCATTTTTTTACTCACCAGTGGGTATATTGGGTTTCTAATTACTGCTCCCTATAGCTACATTTTTACTTAATTATTTATTTCAGACCACTGAAAGTTGTACCAGAGACCCATCAGTGCTGTTGTTAGTCATACACTTGTTAACATCCTTTCAAATCCTTTTACTATCTGCCATTCAGAAGCAACAGAACAAGATGTAGTGAACAGATGAGAGGTGAGAAAAACAGGAAATCCCCACAGTAAACGCTGAGAGAAATACACAGTTTTACTACTTGAACACAGGTGAAAAGGAAGAGAACGTTCTGTTTCAGCTCATCATGTGCCTCACCAACAATAAAGAAGAAAGCAGCTAAACTGAACTTTAACATAATGTAGTGTATGTATTGTGAACACAGGAGAAAAGAGGGAACAAGAGAGCTGAGAGAGGATTGTGTTCTCAGCCTTAGTAAAAGAAAGTATATTATCTTTCCAGACGAAGAAAAGACAAACAGAGAGGAGCAGAACATTTATTAGTCTACAGTTTTCTGTGAAAGCAGTATTATTGCATACACCGTATCTTCCTGTTGAGCTGCGAATATGTTGGATATTTAATGTGAAAAGAAGTGACGACAAGACAAGGTAAAACAAGAGAGGACAAATGAAGAGGAAAAGACAGTTCCAGTATTCCAGTCCATTGACCACGACTGACAAGGTTCTCCATCAGCTTGGAAATATGCTGATCCAGCCCATTGTGCTGGGATCTCTAAAATAGTTTTTAACCCTACAAGACAGGGAAAGAGAGAGATAGTAAAAAAAAAGATTTAAAGATAAAGACAGAAGAAGGAAAGGGGAAAATAAAATGAGATGGAGGACAGACGTCATTCAAATTTAATGTGGCTCAGTTCCCTCCCAGGGCACATTTTGTTTCCTGACTCCGTTTACACCTGGTGTTATAATGTGATCTAAACCGGATCTGAACCTTCTATAGTTCAGTAAGGAAAAAGTACAAGGAGAATGTGAGCTATGAACACACACCGCATGCACCGCAGTGGGAAGGCGATGTGATCTGGGAAACTTGAGGAGGAGACTGGGTGTCAGACAGAAGTTGAGTCAGTATAGTAAAGTATGCTTTCATTACAGAAATGCCATCACCATGGGGAAATACATTGTCGCACGTAGGAACGTCATTAGCATGGGTACAAACATCATCACCGCAGGTAAAAACAGCATTGATTGTCATCATACATGTGGCCTCTGCCCTTTTCCATCCTGCTCAAATCACAAGGAAAAATCAGATAAAAAGGCTGCATGGCTTCAGATGCTAAAAGCCATGCAGCCTTTTACAAATGTTGATATACATCTACTTTTACACTGGATAATGTATTTGTGAGAATTTAGTTTCAGTGCAGAAAGTCTTGCAACAGAAAAATATAATAAAACAGAGGTAGCTGTGGATTTTCCACTTGGAATTATTTCCAATTTTTAACCAAGACCACAGACTTTCTCCAACTTTTGTCAAGTAAAACGTACTGTATGTTGTTTTTCACCATTTGTTGATGCCTCCATTTTTCTAGGGAGAACAGTCTTGATATATCCCTCAGTAGAGGACAAAAATTGAGCAAAAAAAAAAAACAGAATTTGTTAAATTGCCTGAAATGGATGCAAATGCTGCTTCAGGTCAGTTGGAAGTGTGAATAGATGCCATCTACATCTGCCATAAAAGCTTTAAGAGGTTTTATAATATGTCACCATTGTTTTTACAGCTTGTTGCACTGCCTCCATGTGGCCAAACATTGGTTAACGTTTAACGTAAAGCTTTAACTCAGACTGCAGACTTTCCCCAGCCCATAGTATTTTACCTTACCTAACCTTAATTGTACCATAAAAGTACCGTAGTAACTATCACCAAGTTTCCTTAACAACCTTAGTCAACCTTTAGTTGCCAGAGGGTAATAATTGATGCAAACACTTTGCAGATGCTTTTAATATAAACATTTAATTGTTATATTGATTTTTTAAAATCATAATGCAGCTATTAATCCATTAATCTCATGCTAAAAATGAAATTCATCCACAATTCAGACTGCAGACAGCAATGCATATTTAAGTCAGGTGTAAATGTAGGGGTGTGATTGGATTGCTCATTATCCACAGAGCACATTCACATGCAGATCACATTTTAATACCAGGTGTAAATTAAGTCTGCCTCCCTCTCTCTCTTCTATCTTTCCCTCCCCTGCGACTGGATTAGTGATGAAGTGGACTCCTCATCTAAAGCTGCTGATGCCCCCAGCCGTGGCATTTTCATTCAACTGGGTGATATTAATAGGTCTTTGGATTATTTAAAGGTGATAGGAAAAAGAGAAGAAGAGAAAAGCAAAGAGGCAAATCAAACACAAAACGGAAGATGAGGGGATAAGGAGATGAAAAAGGCCAGTGCCTCTTTCACTCTCTCCGTCTTATGTGAGCTCCACTGAGATTTGAATCAAAGGTGTATTGATTTACAAAGGTAAACATCACAACAGACTTAACTAAACAACAGATTGAGTCAGTAGCTGGATTTCCTCCCCGGTATTTAATGTCCCTCATGAAGAACTGATGCAAGTTGCAAATTTCGCTTGAAGTGTCTAAATTTTAGAAAATGCTAATTAATTCACTTTTGTGTGTGTGTGTCAGTAGAGAAACAATGTAATAAATATGAGTGGAGACATTTTCCAGATGAGTGATTTACACAATGTTTTGAGGCCTGAGTTAACAAATAACTGATGAGGATAATGGAGCATTAAGCAGCTAAAAAGCCAGATATTCCCTCCAGTGTTTGGTGAAGAACAAAACAGAGCTAAAAGTAGAACCAATATTGAATATTTGCAGGTGTCCAGAAGCATGACGCCAAATGAATGCTAATGTTGTTCTGAGCCCTCTGGATGTATAAATAGCCAACTGTTTGCTACCTACTTGCCTTGTCAGCTTCACATGGTGCAGTCAGTGCTGTGTTTACAGCTTGTTCTGCTGTTATATTTTACAAAAGAAACATACTTTAAATATACATGAAATAAGTTTGTATAGCCAATTATCACTCATTCAACTCTGAAACTATGGAGTTTTTTTATTTTTACCATCATTCGTTTTGAGTTTTCACATTTACCATATGGTTGGATCTGATTACTCTCATCACCATGTTGCTAGGTAGCCATTTCAAGCAAAACAGTTCTGATTAAGATGCTGCACTCTAGCATCCCCAGTACCAAATGGCAGACAACCAAAGGAAAAGCTGGTAAACTGTCTGGAGATAAGGAAGATGCAACAAAAGAGCAAACAGACCAGTGAATACTGGACTCACATTAACCAAGTGGCCAGAAACTGTGCAAATAATGTTGCTAAAGTTGTTCAGTGCCTGCTGGACTTATATGTGGCCAGTTACTTGATTGACTCAGTGTCTGTCAGCGTATTTTGATGTTTTTCTGCCTCCTGGAGCCCAATAGTTTAATAATTGATAATAAAAAAAAAAGCTTTAATATTCATCTGAGACTGATAAACAAATCTCCAGAGAATACTTGTGTACTAGTGCTGCAGGGGAAAAGAAAAGAGCAGGGACATTAGAATTTCATAGAAGCGGCAACCAAACTGAGCAAAGGGTCCAAAGAGAAACTGAAAAGTTGAGAGTAGAAGGAAGATGATAGAAGATAAGGGTAAGTCAAATGCCTTGCCAACAGACATCGACCTGTGTCCCTGTCTCTTTCAGTCCCATGTGACTTTTATCTGGATTAGTGCCAAAGGTGATTGACAGGCCCACTAATCCAGCTGGTTGGGGGGGCTCGACAATCCAGGACTTAACACTCGATAATTGGCCTATCAACCCAAAGCTTCAGCTGTTCGACTTAACTTAAGGGGGTAAAAATCCAGTGGTGACACACATAGAGACTTGAGGGTGGGCAGTGGGAAGCATGGAAATACATGCGTGTGTGTTGGAGGGGCATTGGTAAAGTAGGTAGGAAACATGTGTGTGTGGTCTTAGTGACTGAAAAATCCACTCATGACATCTACAGTAGCTGATGGGATGTTTGTATGAGGGCTGAACTCACACATGCCTGCATATAAAGTGGTGAACTTGCATACATACATACATTTTTTGTTCCATTATGGGTTTTAAACCATTTTGTCTGGTCCTCATTTTCTGACACATCTTCAAAGGACTGTTCGAGGGTTAAGACTTGGTGTTAGGGTTAAGGTTAGAATCAGGTTTAGGTTAGGGTTAGGGGAAGAGATGGGCTTCGGCATTTAGTTGTGATGGTTAAGGGGCTAGGAAATGCATTATGTCAATGAGTGTACTCACAAAGATAGAAGTTCAAGTGTGTGTGTGTGTGTGTGTGTGTGTGTGTGTGTGTGTGTGTGTGTGTGTGTGTGTGTGTGTGTGTGTGTGTGTGTGTGCAGCCATGATAAATAAGCTATTGGTGTGGGTATTTGCTGTGAGTGTGTACCAGTGCATGCAAGCATTTGTGCATATCTATGTATGAATGTATGCGTGTGTGTGTGTGTGTGTGTGTGTGTGTGTGTGTGTGTGTGTCTGTGTCTGTGTCTGTGTCTGTGTCTGTGTCTGTGTGTGTGGGAAATGGGCAATTTGCTGCATGACACCTGGGCATCAATCACTGTCGCATTTCAGCCCAAACAAAGAACCATCTCTGGTACCGGTACCGGTACATGTTCTTGTGCAGTTTCAAACAGTAGAAAACAAAATGGGTTTTTTTTTTAATGCACTTCAGTCTGGACACATCCTTTGTGCAGATGTCACAAAGGTAGATTCTCAAATCTACCTGTGTTAGATCTTTATTTCCAGTATTAGCAGGGTCGGGTTTAGAAAGTGTTGGACTGTCAAATGCATCTGAGCAAGACATTTTGCATCATGATGTGGTCCTTTGTGGCCATTTGTGCCTTCTTGTAGTCATTTTGTGCCTCTTCGTGGTCGTATCAGATTCTGTGGGGCCTGTGATATTTGGACAACACTGAAGACTTTAATAGGGTTAAAGGGAAAAAACAACAGATGTTCATTTGGGTTGAAATCTGGTGACAGCAAAGGCCAAAGCATTGAATTCACATCATTTTCATAGTCATTTGTTCATGTATATTTAGTTGTGTTCTACTATGTGCTGCTGCAACTGACCACCTTCAGCTTCAGGGTACAGATACACTATAACAAATATATTAAGATACTTAGAAAAAAAAATAAAGAGAACAGAAACATGACTCAGCTGAGAAGCAGATGGACACAGGGAGAAGGAAATTTGAAGAGACAGAGATCCTTTATTCATGTTTATTTAACCCCAAAATAATTAGCTACAGAAACTGTTGATCCTGCATTTATGCACTGTACAAAGGGTTCACTTATTGGGAATCTTTTCAAGGAAGAAGCGAGGACTGAAGAGAGCTCAATTAGAGAACAGTCCCTTCAGTAAGCCTCATTCAGCTGTTAGGAGAGACAAAGAGCAGTTAACCATTGTCACACAGAGAGGGCATCAGCCTGCATACGACTGAAGAATTACATTAACATTTTAGGAGTTTGGCCCATTGGTCACCTGTGATGAAAAAAAGTGAATCCAAAATCATATCTGTGTCTCAGATAGATAAGTCTGTCTGGTGCTCATGCAAATTTTTTGACATATCAAAGAGTAACATAATCATGCACAGGTGGCACTGCTCTGTCCACAAAATGTGAAAAGTTCTGGAACAAAAATGAAGCGAGCTGCATTTGCGAGAACTGAAAGAGAAAGTGATCGATAGAGTCACAATGAATAAAGACTATCAGCAAATTGTCGCATCTTTGTTGTCAGTATCAGGAGCAATCCATGTCCCGTAAAAAAAAAAAAAGGCAAACTCTAAAAACTGTCACTTTCTCCTGTTTGTGAACTACAGCCTTCAACCGTTTTATGTCTGCTCGCTGCATCTCACTCTTTATCATCTGACGCAGCTGATGGCCTCACTGGAAATAGAGATTTCTACTTCTGTTCCAGGGCTGGCAGATGGTCAACTCTAATTTGTTTTCTCCAAACATTTCGCCACACTTTTGAGGTCTGGCTTAATACACAATTCCCAGCCACAAGCCACAAACATGATGTTTGTACCTGATGAAGTGAAAATGACAGATGGTACTGAAACATAATTTTGATAATTTTTACCCTTTTGAATACATACATTAACATACAGCACCATAATACTTTTATTTAGTGGCATTCTGACAGAGAACACAATTAGTTTGCAATTTATTCCTAAAAGGATTCCTTACAGTAATTTATGAAAATATGGCAAATGAAATACCACAGTCCAGACTCTCTACTGCAGAAGTTATCTTAGGTCCGTGTACAGTCATGCCAACTTTCCTCGGTGATCGGCGCAGGTGTTAAACTGGACTGAATAAACTAGTGCCAAAACACTTCCAGGTGGGTTTTTTTTTCACAGTATAAACGGGGAGCAACTGGTGAAGAAATTAATAATCAAGCCTATAAACTGATCTTTTTTTCTGACATTTTCTAATCCCATGTTATATGTTATAGGCAACAATAATGAACTGAGCCAAGATAACCAAGATGCCAAGATGGAAAATTAATCAGCCCTTTATTTTCCTGAAACGGAGGATTTTTTTATGCAGAGGACGGCAAGAAGAAAAATGGTTTAAGGTAAAACAGTTCAGTCTTACTGTGTTTTGATGTTTATAACTGGATTAGTCGTGTAACAGGTTGACAGGCTCATGATCACTCAGTCCATCATAATTGAGGTTGATGTACAGCTCAACAGTTCCAGTTTTTGCTCGAAAAATGCACCATTTGATGTTAACGTCATTGGTGTTCATGTTGTTGAGTCTAATGTGCTGTTTCCCTGTGAGTGATAAACTAACTAATTCTACTATCAGTCCTGTCTCTCATAAACATGTTGATGTTCGGGGTGATGGTTTGTGTTTTTAATGTGTGTGCCAATTTAGATTCAATTTTTCATCATTATTTTTCTGCCATAGTGATTCAGTATTTATCAATAGTGGTGGAGTCCACCACTCCCATTCTGGATTCAAATGTCCTTCACACCCACAAGGGATTAACAGGAAATGATGCAGCATATAATGCATGTATAAAGTGTAATGTTCTCTCGTTGATATAAGCCTCACTATTTACAGTTCAGTGTGTATTAAGTTCCTGCTAATGCAAACGGAACATTTTATTGACTTAAAACTTGAGTTGCTCAACAACGGTTGCTCAGTAACTATGGATGTTGCCATATCAGCCAAAACTGAATTCCTAAGGATCACACCTAAAAAAATGTAAAATCAGATGTCAGTTTACTCTGATAATGGTTTGCTGTAATTAAAGAATGTTTTTGCTCTCAGAAACATCTTAGATTAGTGAATATCTGTTGGATCATAGAAAAACAGCTCAGGCTGAACAAAATTATATTCTGAGTATTAATGTTCCTACTGGTATCTGGGAATCACTCTGCTTCAATAAACTCTAAATCAGCTACTTCCTTGACTTCATAAAAAAAAAAATCCTCCAGCACAGCTTGACTCATCCCTCCTATCTAATTCATAGTCTATATATTATTAATATAAAATGTGTCATGCTTTATTTTTAGCTCGGTTTGCCCAATAGGGAAGCACAGATAGAGAAACAGTGATGGAGGAGAAGTCAAGAATGGTATGACAGGACAGAGACAGATAGGGAGACAGATTGATGCGGTCAAGGAGCTAAAATAATTGCTCTGTCTCCAAACAGAATTGGACTTCAACCCTGTGCAGTCTGTGCCCAGAGGAGGGAAATTAACAGTCTGTCTGTTCGATGCACTTTGGTAGCTGAATGGTTACAGCACATGCCACATAACCACAACATCCACGGTTGCGGTCGCCAATGGCCTTTGTTGCACGCTCAGTGGCTTTGTTGCACACCCCTTTTCTCTTATCTCCCCAATGTTTCCTGTCTGCGTCTCCATATGCTGGCTATCAAATAAAGGTAAAAAGTGCCCCCACCCCAAAAACCCCAAAATAATAATAATAATCATAAAGAAAAAACAATCTGCCTGTTTGTTTAGTGACCAGACATTTCCTGACGCCTGCCACCACCTGCTTGGAATCTTTACAAGCACCAGATATGGCGACGAGAGAGAGAAACGGAGAGTGACAAAGGAAAACAGAATGGGAGATGGAGCGATATGCTACATTCTCTCCATACGGGAAAGCTGATAGATGTGTTTCCTTGTTGAGATGCAGGTCACTTTTCAGGTGGTGAATTATCCCATTGGGGAAAAGGGAGGTTAGGACACTAACGTCTCTCATTCCCTGAATTTTAAAAGTTTCAACAAGAAAACACAAAAACCATAAATCACTACTCTACCTCATGAATCTCTTGCCAAGGGAATGTGTTTAAAACCTGCTCTGCACAAGTTTGTGTTACTCCTATTTTTTAGCTGTTCCATCATTAGTCCTTTTTGGACTAGTACACGATCCAATGCTGCAAGAAACGTATACGTTTTTCAGTTTGTCTGAATCTACAAAGTCTCAGTTTGAAGAAATGGGATCTTCTTTTTCTCTTGGGCATAAGACAGCAACACTTTTGACTGAAAAGACATGCTACATTATTCAGCTTTACTTTACTGTGTGAAAAAGTGTATTTGAAGAAGCTGCACACCAAAGAAAACTTCACCCATTGTGTCTCAAGAGCTTCAGATGAGCTCAAATGCTTCTGAGCTCTTGCTTTTAACTATCAAGTCAGTCCCACAGATACTATGTATAATGTGAATACTGGAACAGAAAGCTCTAGAAAAATTGACAGTTGGGCTCATTGTTTTTTTTTTTTTTTTTTAAATAAGTCAGATTAAAGTATTGCAGATTATGTTTAAAAATGTATTAAACAGATTAACTTTGAGAGGCTCAGCTGTAAAAGGAGGCTTTGAGACATGTTAGGTCGCCATTTACCATTTACAACACCTATAACTCCTACCAAGCTATTTGTAGTTTGATTTTAAGGTAAAACATTTTGAAAATTGAAGACACAGAAACAAAAACTTGTAGTATCACATCATTGTCCCAGTTTCCACTTCCTCTGGAAACAGAGACTGCATTAGCCACTGTAGGTAAGTCTTTGGAAGCAAAAGTGTGTTGAATTGAATAAGGTTTAATTTTATTGCCTACGAGTTAAACTTTCTATTTCTAAAAGGAAAACTGTGTTATATCATACTTCAAAAATGTCTTAAATTTGCTTTAAACCTGTATTAACTGATTTTTTTTGGCCACTTGAGGGCAGCATAAACATGTTGTAAATACAATGCTGCCATTGGCCATTGGCAAACAGTTTCCTAATTACACAGCATTAGCGTTCATTTGGAGATGTTTCTGTGGGCATAATTTGAGTCATTTTTCTGGCTATTTAACCACTATATGCCCCACTGTGTTTTCTAGCTAGTTGCTAACATTATCTATCTCCTGTTTAGTGTCACACACATAGCTAAAAACTAAAATAAGCTAAAAGCGACACTTAGCAAGAAATTTCATCAAGATCATCTTTTCTCATGGCTTCAATTTCATTGCTTTTTGCCTTTTGACAGAGAGGACTTTCACTCTTTACAGTGGCCCTTACTCTTCTCTTGTGGGGAAAAAAAAGATTTCATCAAGCAAGAGAGCTTTTACATCTTTAGATTTAATATTTCTTTATGTCCTTCCGGGCTCATTCTCGTAGCTATACAATGGATTCCTGTCAGTTCATATTCTTTAAGTTTAATACCATCCTGCAGTAAAGCTGTATGCTCTTTTTTTAAGGTGTCATTTTTTTAGTAATGGGGCAGGGGGCTAAAAACTGCTTTATTGCCACAGTTATTTCCAAGTGCTTCGTACCAAGAGAGATTTCTTCATGAAGGGATCAATACATTTCTGCTACTCACTGGTGAATTTTCAGACCAGCTGCTTTATGTCATATTCATACACAAGACGAATTCCTGAGTGCTAAGAGAGATCAGCACCAAAGGCAGGCTTCCAATCTGAATAAGTTATTCAGGAATCAGTGTGATAGCGCAGGTAGTTTCATCTTCAAGAGTAAGGTCCTCATATCAAGATCACATCACATAGAAAAAAACACTCCTACATGGCACATATGTTAGAGAGACCCCTTTTCTGATGTCACTCCCCACAGCAAAACAAGATGGGATCAAATAAATAGGTCATTCGCAAATAATAAGAAGTGAAGCTTCAATAAGAAAACATTAGTCAACACCTCTCAGGAACTGTGGCCTCACCTGGGAGTACTGCTGGTAGCCTGACTGACCATATAGATTGTGTCCGCTTTGATCAATCAACCCGCTTTGTCATTTTGTACTTCTTTTTTCAATTTTCTGTCGCCCAGAGAGTTTTACCACCTTCAGAGAAAGGTCAGAAGTGAGCAATTCTGCATTGACCACCATGTTAAAATAGCCAACTTTACTGTTTGTTTGCCAGTGTTCGGGTAGGTTTTTGTGACACAGGCTATAGGGCTTGTTGTACTGTTGAAGGAGTCTCAAATCCTTAAATTGGACTACATTATGTAACATTAGACTATCCATTCCCTTGTTTAAAACGAAAAAATACTCTTACTATGGAAACAAAATTACTTTAAACCAGGGTTGTGTCATGCACTGTGCTCAATATATTCCTGCCTTTTTTGCCTGTCACATGCCTGAGTATTTTCTCCTGTTAATGAGTATCCTATTTGCAGCAGTTTCATTCTAAAAATGGTGAACCTCTCTGCCCACCTCTCAGGCCCTCTTCTCTGTGTTGTTTAAGCTGAAGATCGACTCTTTACCAGTTCGAGTTAGGAGTGCCAGGACTGCCAGATCTTTGCCTATCTATTCTTTCCATGGACTGTCTGCTTGGATGCGTCTCTGGCTTTTGGGTATTCAAGTATTCAGAGAGAAAATACAAATTCTTTAAGACAAGTTGGCTGAACTGAAGAGCCTAACCTTTGGAATTTTATGGGAGTGAGCACCTTGGTAGTCATCTTAAAAAGTTTGAAACTGTGCCTTGTGTTTTTTTAAAGAAGTTTTAATTTTTAATAAACATTATTAAGTAGATAAATAATGGCCTACTAACAATCAAGTTAATATTACTCAATTTTTATGTGTAATTAGTAGTATCATATATTGACAAATGTAAGATAGATTTAACCTAAGTTGTTTGAGTGTTTACAATATACACATTAGTACAGCCAATAATACAATTAGTGCAGCCAATAATATTTAAGATAGTACTTGTAGGATAATATGTTTTTGTGGTTTATCATGTACGTTAAAAAAAGCAGCTCTGATTTAAAAAAGAAAACCATGTGCAAAGCATGACACTTGGGTTCCTCTGTAACAATTTCAGCATTGTGATTATATTACTCTTAATATGTTTGTTTGTTTGTTCAGTAGCTACCACTTGGTACAGTTTTTGTGATCAGAAAACTCGCCTTCATCGTATTGTAATTATATTCCAACCCTTCATTCACATTCAATGACGTTTTGTCCTGTTTTTTCCTTTAACATTACTGCAACTTAATTACAGCAACTTAATGCAGAGTTAAGGTTTTGATCGATGTTAAACAATGACAAAGTTTCAGGACAGACTGTGTTGAAGGTGAAGCTGAAAGTTGAAATCATTGATACAGACACCCTAAATATAAGAACTGTGGTTAACCAAGAGCCACAAACTGCAGCTCTTTTTCCTTTCGGACTCTCATTATCGTCATAATCACCTTACAGTCACATTTCTTAGAGCTTGTAAACGCAGCCGCACTCATACAGACACATCAGTGACCCTGAGGTGAAGCTGCATCAGGGAAACCACAGAAAACGAATGTTTCCATCTAATTTTAACAGAGAATGCTGGCACTGACTGGGGCTGTTCCTCTGGAACCAGTTGCCTGTCTGCACTCTGACCACTCAGCTAATCACTGCTGCACTGAAACTCTGACCAGATGATGACTGCGTTGAGTGCTGCGACATACGCCCGTGACCTGTTGAATCACTGTTTTGCAGTTCATGTTGTCAAGGGATCCACAACAACACTGACATCATGTCGATAAGCTCTCTAGCTTAAAGACCCTGACTGCATGTATGAGATAACTGCCTGGCAGGAGGGGACGTCTCCCCATTTTGTATTGAAAGCATATGAGATTCCCATTTGGAGTTGTCTGGGTTTGCACTTGGAAATGCAGAAACTAAATCAACTCAAGAACTACTTTCTGAACGTGGCTAAATTATCTTGACAGAAAGGTGTACTCTATTCTCTCTTATGTTCATCTGTGTGCTTGTCAGCCAGTTAGTCATATTAAAGGTGATGAGTGTGTTATTCCCTATTTGAGTAATTTATGCAGCTTCAAAAGTGGACGTACTTTATCAGAGACACCAAACAGGAAAAACAACACTACCTTGCAATGGCATGATTGCAGGTACAACTTGTTTTCCTGGACTAAATATCTGATGCAATAGACAGAGCAAACACTCCACTTTTAAGCCTGCAGGAACAAAACAAAATATAATCACATGGGCAAAGATAAAGGATGGTGTTGTTGAGACAGAAAAAGGGAAAGAGACAGGGGGACAATTTGAGAGGTTTTGGAGAAAAATCCTAAGTCTTATCACATATTCTCACTGAAACACTTGGCCAGTGGAAGCAATACAATTTTTTGTTTAGTTTTTCCACTTGACAAAACCTCCATAAGACAAAGCAAACTGCTCAGCTTCAAACTGATTTTGCATTTCAGCATAAGAAAACAATTCCCAAAACAACAACAGGATAACAACTCACAGGAATTCACAATAAATTTGATTTATTAAATCTTATACTTTATGTGTACAGTATATACAGTGTGTTTTTAATTGTTCCACCCCCATTTTTGAAACCAAACTTACATCCTACATGCATTTTAAGGCAAATAAACGAATAAAACAAACAGCTAATAAGTGTTTGCACTACAGTTATACACCTGGTGCCGAGTCTATATGCTTACTCCACACAGGACACTGTATCTGGGACACTCATGTTGTTGATTGAAACTGGGTGCTGTTGTGGTTTCTCTCACTAAAACCAGCATAAGACTCATTACAGAGAATAATGCGCATGCAAAGTTACTATTTGATAGACTCTGTGAAAATATATTTCACAAAGCACTTGAAAAAACAATGTAAGTACATGTGAGGTGAAATGCACAGAGAAATGCTCATCTCTGGTTAAAACATGTCCACAAAATCTAACACAACCTTGCTGCAGTTAAATTTCTCCAGTTTGACTTCCTCATAGTGTGTTTTTCCCATGTTTGATGAGCACTAAAATACTGACTCTCACTCCGCCCTGTTAATTGCTACTGAACTAAGACTCTAATCAGGAACACCAGGCCCATATCCACTGTATCAATACAACAGCTATACTGGGAGGCTACAGGACTTCCTGCCTCTGCATGTGTAAATCTTTTATTCTATTGATGCCATGTCTGCAGTATCAGCAGACTTCCCACAGTGACATTGATTCATCCTGAACCACACTAATCAACTAATCAAAGAGTCACAGATTGGCTGACCAGTTTCATTGGCGGTGACAACACATAGCTCAGTTTGGACGCTGTGGAAATACAACAACACACCAAGCAGAGGAACACTCCATGGCTGCTGTACTCTATACATCCTTTTACTAAAACTTATGTTATACAGCCCATGATCCACCATTCATCCATTTTTAAACTCTAGTTTTCACGAGGACTACTTCTTCGATAGAAAGTGGTTCCCATGAACCCAGTGCTGTGAGATTCACATTTTAAATTCTGTTCGTGTCCATTGTGAAGTCAAAAAAATTTAAAGAATAGACATCTCAAGACCTGAGTCTACACAGCACAAAATATGTGCAGTACACCCTCACCACCTCCCCATGAATTTTATGCGGTTCAAATCTGAAGCAGTTGAAAAGTTAGCACCTGTTTGGATAAACAAATTAGTAGTACATAAATGGAATTTAACGGAGACAGGATTAGTTTTTGATTTTATTTTTTAATAGCTTGGTTGAATAAACCATATTGTACAACCAAGCTGTATATTTTGCCCAGGGCTGTGGTAGAGAGTGAGCAGTGGAGTCCAAATTTAATTTTTCCAAGCAACCTCTCACCTGCTCTCAAGGGGGTATGCCTCTGTTTCCTAGACCAGATAAAAGATTCTTCCAGTGTGTCTTGGGTCTGAGCATTTCCATAGTGAGGCTGTCAAAGGCCTTAAGCCGCGCACCTCTGAGACAAAGGGATATGTTCAGGATCAGCACATGAGCATAGTCACCATGGAGTTTTACCACCATCCTCCTCTTGTGAGAAGGTCCCTGTTTAATTGCTGTCATGTTCTCCTGACCTTGTCCCAGACATCCTGATTCTTATCAGACATACTTGATATTTTCTAGTGTAGGCTTCTCATGTAAGCGGTCAATGAAGTCAATTTTCAGACGGATATTGCGTCGGGTTATGTGATACGTTGTCTGATAAAATCCTGTGTAGCAGGTTCCTCGTCTTACTGAGATGCCTCAGCCACTGGCTTCTGTCAGTTCAAAGAAGCAGAGGCTCAAGATCTAGGTTCTCCCCAGTCACTGAGCTTCTTATTCTATCACGTAGATGGCAACCAGCCATCCCCATCTCAGATGATTGTATCTGCAGTAAGATTCTTTAGGTAACAAGTTAGAACAGGTTAGGTTAGAACAGGTAACTGACATCTCAAAAACCAACTGACAGAATCAGTCATTTCACCAAGTGCCCCAAAAGTAACATGTTCACATTCAGGAGACTGCGATTGCTTGGCGGGTGCTTGCTTGTGGATTGTGTATTTTGGTGCAGGGCTTCGGACTGTTTAGTGTATTCTGACATCTGACTTTGGTTCGCGTATGTCGGACTATCTGCTGACACTCTTGAACGCTGCCTGGTTTGAGACGCTGATTTTGAAACACGGACTCAACTACGGTACTAGTTGGCTAGTTGGGAAACTAGCTAGCGGGTGGCTAAGGCTAACAGCTAACCGTGGGAGCGACCTCTGATACTTGGCAACATGCCTCCAAAGAGGGCACACACAGCAGAGGAAGGCGACGTGATCAAGAGGTCGCTGGATTTTTTGTCAGAGGATATATCTGCCGTTAAACTGCAGCAGAAAGACATCCTGGACCTGGTTGAGGAAGTGAAAGCTCTCCGAATCCACAACGCCGAAAAAGACCGGCGTCTGGCGTACCTGGAGAGCAGAGTGGCTGAGCCGGAGCAGTACAGCAGAATGAACGATGTAATCGTAACTGGGCTCCGGATCAAGCCCCGGGCGATGGCGGGGAGCCCAATGAGCAAGATGTCAGCTCCGCGGAGCAAAAGGTGCTTGCTTTTCTTGAGTCCAAGGGGACTGAGGTGAGTGCTGACAACATCGAAGCGTGTCACCCTCTGCCCCGAAAAAATGACACCACTTCAACCATTATCATGCGATTTATAAACAGAAAGTACAAAAACCGCACTGTTAAAACAAGGAAGGAAACTGAAAGGATCCAACGTTTTCATTAACGAGCATCTGAGTAAACGAAACGCCGAAATTGCAAGGAAAGCCCCGCTTACTAAGAAAACAAGGCCAAATCCAGGGCACATGGACCACGAACTGTAAAATATTCATTAAACTAAACGGAACACCGGAGCAAGCCAAGGATATGGTCATCAGGAACAGTGAGGATCTGGACAAATACTCAGAATAAGGTATGCTGACTCAAAACTGAAATATGTGTACAAACACAACTAACTCACTCCTTGAAGTTAATCAATTACAACATAGGATTGCTGACTTTGATCACTTACAGTTAGATACTTTTCAAAAACTGTAAACAAACTGTCAATAATCCACTTCAACAGTAGAAGCATGTAGGCCTATGCCAACTTTCAGGGCATTAAGGAATACTTAAGTCATTTCCCACAACCTTTTAACATAATTGCAATATCTGAGACTTGGTTTAACAGTGAAAAGGGTATGGATTTTTGAACTCGAAGGATATGAATTCGTTTGTATGAGCAGGCAAAATGGTGGTGGTGTGGCTCTGTATGTGGATATGAGTTATAACTACAAGGTGATTGAAAGGATGTCAATGGTGGTAATATACTTGAATGCATTACAATAGAAATATGTATGGAAAAAATTTAAAATGTCATTGTAAGTTGTATATACAGAAACCCAGGGTCTAACATAGACATTTTTAAAGACTGGATGGAGGAACACTTTGTAATATCAAAACACAAGGTCATGTTCATCTATGGTGACTTTAATATCAATCTGCTGATTCCAAATAATCATAAAATGACTGAGGAATATATCAACTC
Organism: Toxotes jaculatrix; assembly: GCF_017976425.1. Classification (NCBI taxonomy): domain Eukaryota; kingdom Metazoa; phylum Chordata; class Actinopteri; family Toxotidae; genus Toxotes; species Toxotes jaculatrix. Next base: position 18,056,349 of record NC_054410.1, on the reverse strand, counting down.
ATTATACAGCATTGGCCTATACCCTAAAATCACAAGACCAAGCCGGATTACTACCTACTGTGGAACTTTGATTGATAATATATTCACAAACGACACTGAGAACAACACAGTAGGTGGATTATTAGTAAATGACATTAGTGACCACCTCCCAGTCTTTACAATTTATAATTGCAGTCATTTGAATAACAAGTATGACAATATACTGCAATATAGAAGAGTGAGAACAGATAATCCTACGGTAGCATTACTAAATGATTTACTTGCACAAGACTGGGAAGGAATATATAAAGAAAATGATGTTAATAAAGCATATGACGAATTTTTAAGAATATTCAAAGTACTGTATGATAAAAGTTGCCCAATTAAACAACACTGTGGAAAGAAAAATCATAAAGATAATCAATGGATGTCGAAGGGACTACAGAATGCCTGCAAAAAGAAAAATCTACTTTATAGAGAATTTATAAAACATAGAACTAAAGAAGAAGAAAATAAATATAAGAAATACAAGAACAAATTAACCAATATTTTGAGAAACTGTAAAAAAGCATATTATCATAATTTTCTGAATAATAATAAACATCACAAATTCTATTGATAAAAAGAAATATGCACTTGGGGTATTTGTTGATCTAAAAAAGGCATTTGACACTATAAAGCATGAAATATTGATACAGAAATTGGAACTCTAAGGGATTAGGGGGTTAGCATTGGAGTGGGTTGGTAGTTATGTAAAAAACAGGATACAATTTGTGAAGCTGGGAGAGTATCAGTCACAATGTCTAGACATTGTCTGTGGCGTACCCCAGGGGTCAGTATTAGGCCCCAAACTCTTCACCATCTATATCAACGACATATGTAAAATATCACAAACTCTGAAATATATCTTATTAAATAAAAATTAAAAATTAAATAAAAATTATTAAATAAAAATATGGTTAGACAAGAATAAATTATCACTAAATCTGAACAAAACAAAATTTATGATGTTTGGCTGCATTAGAATAGACATTCAGGCACAGGTGCAGATAGAGGGGGTAAATATAGAAAGAGTCCATGAGACTAAGTTCTTTGGAGTGATAGTAGATGAAAAAATTTGCTGGAAACCACATATTAAGCACGTTCACACAAATTTATCCAGAAGCATCTCAGTTCTGGGTGTAGGTGTATATAGGTATGGATGTGGATGTATGTAGATACATTGTACATACATACACAAGCTGATTACACTGCTTATTGCATTCATGTAGCGGTATGTGTGGTATGTATGTGCACAGGGGAATATTACATGGGATATCGTACTGTATAATTGTTGCCATTGACTTCATGGTGTTGTAGACTGTAGCTCAATGGTACAAAGGGGCAGTTTGAATAAGCATTGTGCTTCCCACTGCTCCTTCTCGATCGCAATTTTCTTGGTTTTTTTTATTTTTTTGTAATTTTTGTTTTTCTTTTCCTTCTGTTGTTTTTGTTTGTGTCTTTTTTTCTTTCCTTTTGTTCTTCCTGTTGGTAAGGAAGGTTTATTATCTATTGGTTTGCATATTTATTTTGTAATATGTTTGATTTTATTTCATTTTTTGCATTGTTATTTTTAGTTATTTGTTATTTTTACTACTGATCGAGAAAAAAATGAATAAACTATTAACTAAACTGACAAAGCCCTCTCATGGCCATAGCAATTATGACGGAACCTACTGAAGGAAGACGATTATCATCACGATGACGAAGGTCCACCATAACAAAGTACTTATTTTAATCCAGACCATAATCTTTCCTTAGACCTGATCAAGTCATTTTTGAGCCTAAACCTACCCAAACCTTGACAGTGTTGGCACATCATAAAACTGATTCACTGATTGACTGTCTAACTGATTTCAGTAATTAGACACAAACAAATGATGTCCTTATGTCCTGCTCAAAGGGGCATCAGACCAGAAAACTCCTCATTATGTCTTTCTAGAGGGACAAATAGACAAATGGTATGGCCAAACTGTATATTTTATAATTTGATTTGGAGGACATGTTGGATTCATCCACTCTCATCGACCCCTGCTGCCTAGCTATTCAGAGACTCACTGACTGCCTCAGTGACCTGTGAGGGAGTGCAAAATGTTGGCCAGCAAACTCACAACTTTATATTTTCGGGACAAAGGAGAGCAATCATGATGAATAAATACCGCATGAATACTAAATGTAAAAGTGAGGGTGCCAGAGGCTAAGCTACTAATTTTATCTACTATGATTTATCCATTTCAGAAATATACGTAGGACAGTTATTTAGATTAAGAAGTGGCCTTTATAAAGTTAAAAGAAAAGTAATGTATATATAAATATATGTGTGTGTGTGTGTGTGTGCATGTATGTAAATGTATGTCTATATAACTGTGCTTTGAAAACTATACCACAGTAGGGATCTGTATTATTTTCATTCCGAAAGAGGGACATGCTGTCAATCCGTCCCAGAAACTCTTGTCAGATCCCAGGAGTGCTGCCATGACAACCATACTAATCAGAGTTCTGCAGCCTGATTACCATCGCAGAATTAATTGCAGCATGGACACAGACACACACACACTGCAACCTATCAGGTCTGGGAGGTGTATGTGTGACCTGTTCTATCAGCTTTTTTGTCATGCCCCCTCAGTAACTACTACATATGGTTACCAACAATCCCATAAAATATGGAATAATCCTGTTATTGGAAACTGTAAAACTCATACCATATTGAACTGATTTGGGACGTGCTTTGTGCTTTAATTTTGAGAATTAATTCAGTGCAAATCTATAGGAGAGAAATATTACATGTTAGATTATGAATTCGCAGTTTACAAGCTTAGTCCACTGGCATAAAGAAAGAAGAGTTTACAGAAATACAGAAAGGAATTCCTAAAATAATTTGGTTGCAATGTGTGTGAATGTGCAAAAGGCCCAACTGCACCTTCTGCCACTGGGTTTTCTCCATTAGTCACAGAGGAATTTCTGAGATCAAACAACATGCGTTGGGAGAAAATCATAGGAGGAGTGGTAATGCAGGCATAAGATCTGTCCTTTGAATTGAACCTGGATCCTGACAGTGCAAACCTCTGAGTCACCATGCAATCCACAATTTTCTCACCTGTATTAGAATGAAAATAACCACCAATCTTCCTGCCAAGTGCTAAAGGATTCTCATTTCCAGCATAGCATAATAAAAATGGACAGCACCTTGGTTGAGTAAGTATGCACATCCTTCACTTCAAGCTTCAAGCATTTTCATCCATTTTTATAAATTTCTTGACACCAGAGCTTAGAACTTTTTTTTTTTAAATCCATGCTTCCAAGAGTTGAGGAAATAGCTGAATTTCAACTACCTAACACCTGCTTTTGGAAATAGTTAAAAATTCACTGAGGGGTTTTGAGTGTGTAAGTTGTCAGGCAAATCTTTCATATCATGCAGGCTCAGGCCTTTTGCATGAAAATCCAAGATTTATTAATCTGGCAAGTTGGTTTTAAAGGGAAATTCTTTCACCTTTGCAGAGAGTTTATATTACAGTGAGCATTTGGCAAAGATTTTTTTTTTTTTTTTTTTTTGTGAATTTAATAACTAATTAATGTACACCTATTTTTTTAGCCACAGTAGCAGCATACCTCTAGGGATACCATTGTAAGTCTTTTGGTTCAAACAGAAATATCTGGACAGTTATTTGATGGATTGACATTGTATGTTGTACAGATATTTAGGGTTGGCACAACATTTCGACATTCATAGTTCCCAGAGGATGAATCCTAAGCACTCTGGAGATCCCCTGAGTTTCATCTATTCCCATCATTAGGTCAAATTCAACTCTTTCTTTATCCACAGAACCAATTGGTTGTTTTGCCCTGATGTTGCCATGATGTCCTGTTGTATCATATACTCTGGTGTTAAGCTAATATTTAACACAAAGTAATAATAGCAAAAGCAAAAGGTGTAATCAGTTTAAAATGGGAGATTATTCATCCTGCAAGTTATCAGTCACTGCCACTCTATTAAATGGAACATGTTTCTCACTGAGTTTTTTTCAATGAGGAACTAAACACAAACACACATACACAGGCAACTCTACACAAACAGCTGTTCCTCACTGGATACAGGTGAGTATTAACACTCCACACAGGAGGTAAACACAGGTGCACAGCTGCTGAAAGACATACACTCAGACAAAAACCTACATACCCACATCGACAAACGTGTTCTTTGATGATCACACAGCATTAAACTGTACAAAGCGGATGTAAACACACACTCTACTCCTGCACACACCTCCGCAGCCGCTGCTCGATTCACTGAGTTGAGAACATTTCCATGCATAATGAGACTTGGTCACATCTGAATAATTGATGGGAGAAAATGGATTTGGGAATCCATTGTAATTTTTCCTCAGAGCAAAATAACCACCCTTCCCAAAACAAGACACTGCTGAAAAATGTATACCTGGGAGAGGGCATCAGGGGATGGAGAGTATGTGTGTATGTGAGAGAGAGAGGGTGAGAGCTTAGTGTTAATTAAATCAATATTCACATTTACCTGAAGCAGCCAGATGTTGCCCTTCATGCTTCCTGGCTACTGTTTCCCTCTGTTCCTAATCCACACCTCTTCTTCTTCTCTGTCCTTTGTCTTTTTTTCATCCTCTCCCTCTTTCCACATTTCTTCACCATCCCTGATCCTCGTTTGTTCTCTGTAGTGCAGTTTCAATACAACGTGTCACTAACTTTGTACCATAGGACATTTTGAAACCTGTTATAATTATTGAGATACTAGCAGCAGTATCAGGAAAAGTAGTGTTAATAGTATCAGCAGTAGTTGTGTTAGTATGTGAGTCAGAAATACCTGTTCCATGATGCAGTCTCTGCTCTCCATATTTAGTTGCCTGTTGCTGAGTTTGTTGACTGACAAGCTGCAGTCTTGTCTGTCAAGTGTTTGCTGGCCTGTAGCCACAAGCTCTCCATCTTGTCAGTCAGGTAGGCTGTGCTCATACGGCAGGCTGCTTCCTGCGACTAGATGGCTCGGAATTAAAAAATAGTCTACTGAACACAAATTGTTATATGGTCTTTTTAACAATACTATCTGACTGGCTTATTTCCATGAACAGACTAAATCCCTGAACAAAATGAATACTAACCTTTTAAAGGCTGATAAAGTAAAACAATCTAATCTGCCAATTTGTGTGATAGGCTCCCTCTTTTTCTGTTGTATGCCTTTAGACTTTAGCCTTTTGTGCTTCTTATTCAGAAGTAATGTTAAAGCACACTCTCTCTATCCTCTATCATCACCAGGCACCTTTTGTGGCTCTTCAGATGATGGTATACAGAGGTCAGACTGCCCATTCATTTTGTTTGAAGCTGTAAATCCGAATAAATTCTGTTTCACAGCACCCAAACAGGGAAGGATCTCCTTTGTGGTCAAAACACATTTGAAAAACTTTGCTTTTTACATCATGGGAAACTTGTTAATATTGACAACAGACTTTGTGGATTTGGTTTTTTGGTTAATTAAAAGATAGATAAAACTTTTAGGTGTCTGGCCAGTTACACAACTCATCTGTTAAAGTACTTCAGCTATGTGGGAAAATTAGCTTACTTCTTTTTTCCTGAGAGTTACACAAGAAGACTGATACCACTCACTTGTCTGTGTGTTAAGTAGATGGTGCTGAAACAGGGTAATTAGCCTAGCTTAGCCTCATCTAGTAAACCAATTGTTCTTTTTACATTACTGTTTAGGTACGGATTAAACTAATGAGACATTCTAATTGATAAATTGGCATGTCTCATTAGTGGTGTTAGTAGTTGTATTTTTTAACTTTGCAGAGATCTGAGCTGGCTGTTTTCCAGTGCTTCCAGTCTTTAAGCTATCTTTTAAGAGAGGCTAATAGGATAGGCTAATCTTCTCCCAGCTCCAGCTCAGTACGTAACGTGCAGACGTAATTTATTTTATCTAAATCTTGAACAGTAAAACCAACAAGCCAAAGTATATTTCCCAATAGATAAAAAAGCACATTTTACCTTAAACCAGCAGTAACTGTTTTTTTGTTTTTGTTTGTTTTTTTGGCCACTTGGTGGAATCAAGCATTGGCATATTATCAACTTTTAGTGGATGCGGTGAAGAGTTGCATTTACGGAGCAATATTAGCATTCATTTGTTTCTGGCCACCTGACAAATGTAAGTCCAATATTCACTTTCTTTTAGTTCCATTTTTCATCCCTAATAACTCCTAAGGGAAATATCTGGGTCTTTAGCTGCTAAATGCTCCACTGTGTCCACCAGCAAGCCACTAACTGTGTCTGTTTCCCGTTTGGTGCCAGACAGGGAGTGTATAGTGAGTTTTGTTTTTTTGTTTTTTGTTTTTTTTAGAGCTTTTTTACTTTTACTGTTCTGGTAAAAAGTCCAATTCTAATGGTAACAGGAAATAGGAGAAGAGAAAATTGGTGTGGATTAGCAGGATGTGGAGAGTGTATCTATCCATGTGCGTGGACTTCATTTTTAATTTGGACAACATAACATCACATTCATATTCCTTCTATCATTATCATCAGTAGCTTCCCAGGTGGTGTGCAGCTCTTGCCAATAACTGTTAACCTCTGACAACCTATCACATGGGAAACACAGATTCCCTTTCTGAGGCTGCAGATTTGAGCAGGTGACCCTTTCAATCACACACTCATTATGGCTCAACTAGCTAAGTGCTCTGAATTATGTAGAAGAAAGTGACAGAGAGAGACAAAGTGAGGGGGAGAGAAAGTGACTGAATTGGACCTTAAGATGCTATATGGCTCAATATGCCCAAGAACCACGTTTAAATAAACATCAGACAGAGAGGGAAGGTGAGAGCCATGCAGAGTCATACCTGGGGGATATTCCACCAAGTCATACATTATTCCTCTTGGCTTCTAGCATGTCAAGCAATTCTGATTCATTCTAGATGTCCATGAATAAGTGTCCAGAAATATTCATGCATATACCTACTGTAAATCTCCTCCATATTTCCTTTCTCCTTTGTCTTGAATTTGACTGCGCGGAGTATGCTGGTGGATGTTAATGATAATCTTCATCTCATTTCTCTCCTGGCTTCTCTGAATATAGCTGCATGAGGTCTGCGGACAAAAGAGAAGAAGAGTGTGACCGATGGAAAGAACAAATCAGCTTCTCTTCCCCGTCTCATCCTGGATGTGACAGTAAGGGAACTGAACACAGATGTTAATGATCAACTGCATGTCTTGGTTTTGTCTGACTTGTCTTCCCATCTAACACAATGTCTTTGTTTTCTGCCTCTGTCCATCCAATTTAAATCTTAGTGTGATAGCAAGGGGCCTGAGGTTGGATACGACTTACACAGACCTGTCGTCCACAGGCTCATAAATACAGTATCATGGAGAACATGTCTTCACCTTAAAAAAAATGACTATGTGTGACATTAGATGTAAAATAGGAGAATTCTGACTCAACTGCAACTATAACCTCTATGAATTTTGGCATTTTTCAGCAATTTCATCTTTTTTAAAAAAAATTGTTTTCCTCTGTTCTTGTTTTTTAAGATCAGCAAATGCACTGTTCTGATTCAGTTCACAACTCTCATCAGTTTCCACAGCACAGTAGGCAGCTGTTGTCAGTGAAAAAGCTATGATAAACCCACTGTATGCTAACTGCCCAGAACCACACGGCATAACAAGTTAGGATTGTTAGCATTAAAAGGACCAGATATTTTCCCTAAGTACTTAGTGAATATAAAACAGAGCTGAAAGAAGAGTGAATATTTTGTTTACATTCATTGGATGGCGAGTAAGATTACTTAAAGAGAGTGCTTCTATAGCTCCATGTTTGCTGGATGCGTAATGTAGATGTGTTATTGTTTGGCAAGATGACTTTGCACAACCTGAATAGCAACTTGCAAATAAATAAAAAAACAAAAACAACATTCCCCCATTAGCTTGATAGAAAACATGATCAAATCAGTTGTTGTAAATGTAATTTCAAGGAGACGGGTTCCTTTTTTGTTAACTGCTTAGCATCAGCCTGTGAGAGAGCTGTAGGTTTAGTTTGCTAATTTTATATCTCGTGATGTTTGACACAATATGTATCAGAGCCTTTTTTGCTGAACATTTATGCCTCAACAGCAAAGCAATGAGCAAAAGAGGTTAAAAAGCTCTGTGGCTACAGTGAAAAGCTGAGGAGAACTGTAGAGCTGCGCATAAATTCTCTGTAGGTTTGTCACCACAAGCAATACCTTTCACAGTATCATACATCCACTGTTAAAACAAAAAGAACATGACATGGTAAGGTGAAAACTCCATGTTTAAATTTTTCACTATACATGTGGGATGAAGAAAGATGCCAAGATTTTGAAGAAACCTGTATGCAAGCAATGGCAGAACCTCTTGGCGCACACATTAAATAGGCTTGTTCTGAATAAACAGCTCCAGTGCTGTGGATCTCTCTCTAAGTCTGTGTATGGCCCTGTATGCAATGTATGCTGTCTCCCTGGTGGACTCTTTCTCTAAATATTTATGACCACTGGGAAGGGCCTAAAGGTGATTGTGCGCCACGCACGGTCAATTCAGCCATTGGACCAAAACATGACGACCATACATATACATCAGGTCGAGGATCATAAATATGAAACTGATGAGTTTATAGTTTAGATTCGCCTCAGAGTATCCCGTTAGGACAAAGACTGGTTGATCAAGTTCAAAATATGAGTGTGGGTCTTTTAATTATAGGCTGTGACTTCACCACTACAATGCTAATTAGAAAAGAGTGATCAGCTCACGTGAATTGAGCTTAATTTAACTCAAATCCCACATGTCCTGAATCATCCAACATCAATTATCCAACTTCAAAAGCACTTGAATGTGATCAAGTCATTGGTTGTGATACATTTATCACAGAATGAGTTTATGAGTGCCTGAGTGTGCAAAAACTCTAATGTCTTTGGGGAAATTAATTTCAGTGTGTGGGAAGAATCTAACTCTTCCATGCCATAATTTTAGCCACCTGTCTAAATGAGAGCAGGTCCATTAGAATCACTCGACTGAAATTATCCAACGATTTCACGTTTGCTGAGTCACAAGCTCCTGCCAGCCTCAAACACAAAGCTGACAAGGTAGTCTTGTAACACAACAGAAACCAGTTTCACTCACTACATTTTTATATTACTTTTCAAGCATGTCAAAACACTGGACATAAGCTCTAAATATAGAAACTGACACTTTAAAAACCTTGCTAAACATGACATTATGTCATTGCTAAAATTGGTTGTAGGTTACAGTCAGTTACAGTAACAATATATTCTTTCCAGCAGTTTTTTCTGGTGCACAGTGATCAGAAATGGTAAAGAGCAAACAATGGAAAGATTTGTGACTAGAAAAAAAAAATCATATCAGGAAATTAGATTTCTTTAAAAAATTTAAAGAAGGTTTGTTCTATTTGAACCAAATAGAATTTTTAAAATCTAATTCAGAATTTGTCTAAGAAGGAAAATACAAGCCAGTATCATCAGCAAACAGTAACAGGAACATAGATGAAAATGCAGTGACTAAGTTGTTAATGTGGATGAGGACCATAGAATGGACCCTTGTGGTACACCACAAGGAACTTGTGCCCTATCAGAAGTCCTTTCATCAACATTTACAAAGTGTTTCATATATGCAGTATCATTAGGGAGCCATTTGTTGGTCAGTCCGTCGAAGCCATAATGTATTCAAAGCATATTCACTATTTTAAGCCGAATGAATTTTACCAACCAACAGCTTTTCATTAAAAAGTCATGTCTATAAAAAGTGAAAAAGGTATTCATTTGCAGATGCCTCTGTGCTTTTGAAAATAAACGTGTGTGGTATCCTCGAGTTCATTGACAGTAAAACTCAAAGAAATGAACTTTAAATCATAAGCTTAATTTAATTAAGCCTGCTTTGGGGGACAATTATTGTCTGCCTTAGGGTGCTATAATATCAAATAGAGGCAAAACAGATAATTAACCATCTGATTCATATTTATCTAAGATATTACACTGAAATTGATTCTGCAGCGTGTGTGTCCTCTGTGGTGTGTTCTCAATAACCTTCAGAAAGGAACAGAGAGAAAAGGCGATAGCAGGGAAGAAATAGAGGAGCAGGAGGGAGAGATGATTAACTGCTTTGAACTTTAACTGATGACAAGCTGGTCATATGTGCTTAGCATATGTATAAGCTATCCTTTCTGCTAACAAGGCTCCTGTGCTTAGTTTTTAGCTAAATGTAGTGGTAAAAATATGAAGTATCATAAAATAGAAACACAAGTAAAGTACAAGGCCCTCAAAAATGTTCTTCAGTAAAGTATATGAGTAGTACTCTTTACAGTATTACTTACAGAGACCCAACATTTCCTTATGAGTAAGCACTTGCCAACAGTGGTAGGTAAAAACTCCTTTTTAATGGGAAGAAGCATTGAGCAGAACCGGGCTCCTGATGGGCGACCGGGCTGGATTGAGAGAGAGAGAGAGAGAGAGAGAGAGAGAGAAAGAGGTTCAGGAGGAAGGATAACTTAGAACAAAGCAAGTCCACATAGAGGTGTAATAATAATCATATTAAGACCAATAGTGATGATTGTAGCAGTGGGTGTTGAGCAGGATTATGGTAACAGTAGGCGGTTTACAATCACAGATCCAGACTCTGCAGCTCTGGAGGCAGAAATACCTGCAGAAAGCGACAGGAAGAGAGAGACAAGAAAGCACAAAACTACGGGAGTGAGAAGAAGCTGAGTTAGTAACATGTATTAATGGGACATGAATGCATACAGATAGAGAGGAAGAGAAGCTCAGTGCATTATGGGAAGTCCCCCAGCAGTCTAGGCCTATAGCAGGATAACGAGGGGATGGTTCAGGCAAATTCTGTTCTGGATTTTACAGGGAGCCACTACAGAGAAGCTAATATGGGAGAAATATGATCTCTTTTCCCAGTTCATCAGTAACGTGTGGCTGCATTCTGGATCAACTGGAGAGTCTATAGGGACATTTTGGGGCATCCAGATAATTAGGAGTCGCAAAAATTAAACCAAGAAGTAGCAAAAGCATGAACTAGTTTTTCTATAGACAGGATGTGCCTGATTTTTGCAATGTTACGTAGGAGAAAAGAAACAGTCGCTTAAGTTTGTTTTATGTGGGACATATCCTGATCAAAGATAGCTCCTTATGGCGGTTCTGAAGTCCAGGAAGGCAAGGTTAGATAGGTCTATAATAGGCTAAGACACCTGGGTCAAGGGTAGGCTTTTTAAGAAGAGGTTTAATTACAGCTACTTCTATACGTGGTGTAATGAGTGCAGCACAGTTTATGACATAATTATAAGTGGGAAACAAAGGGAAATGGTCCATGTTTTCCAAATGGTGTCACTCCAGCATTTGCATTGCTCTCTCTTCTGTCTCTCAAACAGAGAAGCACAACCACACACACACACAACAGTATATCCAATTAGTGTCTGTGTCTGCTTTGGTCTAACTTCAGTAACACAGGCCTTTCCTGCTGCACTCCTATTGGTCCAAATGAGCTAGACAAAATCCATCAGTTCACCCACTGTAACTGAAATTGATTGCGACTGCTTTCAGCAGCATCTCTCTTGATACATTGTGCAATCTAATCTGGTAGAAAGGCTTTCATGTTCTTTTAAAAACACCTGCACCTTAATAAAAAACAAACAAATGGAATGGAGTGTTATGAGGTTTTATGAACGGTGAAAGTCTGCGTGTGAGGTTGTAATTCTTACTCACAATGTTTTGTCACATTTCTCTGCATTTGTGGAACACAGCTGTGGGAGAATCAGAGTTTTGGTAAGAACAGCGTGACAACTGTATAACACTCACAGCATATAACACTCACTTTGGATAAAGCAGTTCTCATATCTATAAATCAGGCCCAGTCGATTAGTTGACCAAAACCATAACAACCCAGAGTTGAGACCAGGAGGCAGAGTTGTACTACTGTACACTTTAGAGCAATTACCCATCCAAAGCCCTATAGATACTTTGAGTCTACCTGTCAGATTATCAAACTGATTTACTTGGTCTTACTGAGCCCTGGCCAAGTTAGCCTATATGAGCTCCTTTTGGCTGTCCAGTTTGCTGTCAAATTGTAATTTAGCTGAGCATCATCTAAAATCTGGCTACTACAACTGGTCACCCCTTGTAAATACAACCACTCTTGTGATTATTTGTCACTGTGTTTTAGTTGTGTTGAATTACTACCTTTCCTTGCCACAGTGTGTTAAGACTAACTTGTGCTGTAGAAAAACTGGTGGAAATATTGAGCAGTTTGCCATTTACCCTGCACAAAGTCAGGTGGTCCCCTGTGGATCCACAACATCAATCATTTTCTGCTTCTGATGGTGCTGGTTTTGGATTTTCTCAGAAGAATTCGTCCCTCAGGTAAATCCAGAAGGCAAAACTAAGAGGGATTTCAGTTAGTGGATCTGGAGCCCAGGTCCTTCATCCCCATCATCCTGTCCAGTTGGAAATGACACCCTGATGTCCAGAAAGACAAGTAACACCATGAAGGACTGAATGACATTCCTGTGATTTCAGCCTTATTGGACATCTTGGCTGGTTGGTCACTAAAGACTCTTGTGTGGCCGAGAGTCTGTAGAGATGTCTGTAGATTGCAGAGATTGAATGACAGATAAATGGAACTCTATACCTGTCCATCCAGCTGCCTCTCTGGTCACCCTGTAGACCTTGATTGACATGAGGCAGAGAAGCTACAGTGGATGAACTTTGATGGAGGCAGACTGAGGGAAGGCTGCAGTGACTGATGGATAGAGCCAAAATCTATGGGTTTCCAGGTTGATAGAATGATTGAAAAACAGTGGGCGCGGGGGGAGGCACAGGACGAGATGGGGATTGATGGAGGATGATCGATGGATAGGAGCTCTGAGCAGAGATCTGTTAAGCTAAGAACAAATAGTCATGAAGCTAGCTGATAGCCAGAACACAGTCTCTTTCTTGATCACATCTCTGCTAAAATGAACCATTCACTTGCTGTATCTACCCATCAGCCCTGTCCATAACAAAATAATTCAGCTACTCCTGAGATGGAAAAAAAAATCTCTCATGCACAGTAGAATAGCTGATATACAGATCATTCTGAAATTAATTTGACAGCATGGTGCAATGGCTGTCAAAATGAGAGCATCAAAGCAAAAACTAGTTTATTCATTGTTTTTTCTTTTTTATTTGAAGCTCCCTGGGTGCAATTTCCAGCAAAATGTTCAGCATTGACTTGACGTGCAAAGGAGGAGCAGCAGCCAAAGCAAGACGTGAACCAGGCAAACACACAGAGTGAGCGAGTGTTAGCCAACGCAAGGTGAGAAAACAGCATTTGACTGACTGATCTACTGACTGACCTGAATTTGGCTCCTGATGTGTTGTCTTGTAGTGTGTGTATCACTGTCACACCGTATTGCACCGTATAACAGTGACGTAAGACAGGACCACTTAAGGACTTAAGGAGGTTCAAATTCTATGTGGTTATCTATCTGTTGTTCAGGCCTAACATATCTTGCTGTTGTGTACAACCTCAGGGAAAGCTCTTCTAGATCTTAGGACACCCAGATATTGATCATTCTACTGTATATATGTAGCTAAATCAATTTTTACCTTCACTGCTGCTTTGCCAGTATTTCATATTGTGATTTGTATGCCTTTCTTTTTGCACTGACATGGGACAGTACAAATTTTTGTACAAATGGAATGTGAAAAACATTTAGTAGAAAGGGGTGGCCTGACAGAAAGACACTATTGGTTGCATTAATATATGATGCAGCATTTTCAGAGCTCCAACCATACTACATTAAAAGTCACTCTTCTTTGAAATCTCTTGTAAGTCCCCCACATTTATGAAAGTGAAATATGAAATCTGGAGTACCCCTTTTAAAGAAATAAGCAAGTCAAGATTTCTCTCAGATCTAGACCCAAGAAGCCTTTAATGTCTCTGTACTAACTCTGACCACAGAAATCGGCAAATCTGTCCAGGTCATTCCTGCAGGAATCCAGGCTGTGAGCAGAGGTTGAGGGAGCATCACTTCACAGGCTGCCTGTGAGCTTTACAGCATATCTTAAAATCCATACAGGAAGTCATTACATGGACTTGCGCTCTAATACCCAACCAATTTACTTCAACTTTACACTCAGCTCCAGTGAGGCCAGGCTTTTAACCGTCCCTGTCATTTCCAAAATGTGAGCAGGTGGTAGGTCATTTCATTTTATGGAAACAGTCTGCCATGGAATTAGAAGCAGAGCAGTTTCTATTTTTAAAATGAGAGGCAAAACGTATTTCCTCACTATGTCCTATACCTGAACCTCTGCTGCTCAAATCAGGCTCCTGCATGTGTCGTGATCATATGTGTCTCAGGGTGTGCTGTCACTAAGTCATAAACACCCACAAAGTTTAGCCATGCTATCTAATTGGCCATCAAAAATCAGCAGAGTGTATGTGTGTGTTTGTGTGTGTGTGTGTGTGTGTGTGTGTGTGTGTGTGTGTGTGTGTGTGTGTGTGCGTGTGTGCGTGTGTGCGTGTGTGCGTGCACACATTTCCACTCACAATCTTTTCTCCTTTGTTTTCCCAGATTTTAATTGCCTAACCTCACTCATACCATAACCATACTGTATTTGCTAAGCAGAAAAAAAACAATAAACAAAACATGAAATCTCACATAAAAGTTTAATTTGGCTGAGGTGGCGATGTCGATAAAAGCAAAATGTGACAAAATGTAATGGAAACAGACTGAGCTAATAAATCATAATGAACATGCATCATGTGACTTAAATGTCCCCTGAAGCTTCCACTCCACCAAAGAAGTGAAAATTTCTCACCTTCTTCAAACTAGCAGATAAAAGAAACATATATATTAAGACACTGTCTTCATTGTTTCACTATTTGAGGTATAACTGATTCTTTTTCAATCACATAATCCTCTTGCTCCTTCTTTTTCTTTAATGGTTTATGGCAGCCAACTGGAGAATTAGCACCACCAACTGTTCAGTCAGTGAGCACCTCCATTCCAGCACCTGGTTGAATTCATGCCAAGATGAATTCAGGCTGTTCTGGGGGCAAAGGGGAGGTCCTACCAAGTGTTATATAGGTACAGTGGAATTATTGATCATTATTGATGGCATTGGCTATAGATGGCACCTTTCTGAAAGAGCTGATATTTGTTTGTCAGACCAACAGAGTGATGGACCAGTTTGATTCCTACACATTACTAGTTGATAAAAGCTAGGTTAAGTGTAATCCTATTTACAGAGGAGATATGGCAAGCTACAATCTATTGTAGCTGTGCTAAATTAAGTAAGTAAGTAAGAATAGTTTAAAAAAAAAAAAAAAAGAGAGAGAGCCAAAAGTAGGAAAAGGGAGAGGGAGCTGCTGTGTTGGGCTGCCATTCGTTGTGGTGCTGGAAGCACAACTGAAGTATATTATAGAAAGGAGGCAAAAACACAGAAAAAGACAATGAAACAAAGGATGAAACACAAGTGATAAAAGTGAGATTGGAGGATAGATGAAAAAGGACACTGTCCATCCCAGTTCCTGTCCAGCTGCTTAGGAGGGACTGCAGTAACACACACACACCACACCACACGCACACGCTCACAGAAACACACAAATGCCCGTGTGTCCACACACACACTAGACAGCCCATTCTGCCGATGGCTGACACAGATACTGCAATGCAGAGAGAGATGAGGGGAGGGAGTGAGGAAAGGAGGGAGCCGGCGAACAAGTGAGCAGGGGGAGAAAAGCAATATGAAGAGGAGGCGAAGGGAATGCGATGGAAAAGGAGGGAAAACAAACAGAGACAGAGAAGACAAGAACAGGAAGAGGAGGGCGAGTAAGGAGGAGAGGAGAGGAAGAGTTGGGAAAACAGACCAGAAAAGATAGAGGGAGGGGCCAGCATGTGATGAGGGAGACGAGTTAGACTGAATGGGTTTGTGTGGTAGAGAGCGAGAGGGATATGGGCACGGGGTAAATGTATGCTGTTAATTCAAAAGACTGTGTAGATTTTCTTTGGTAGATAAAACAAATTTGATCATTTTAGAGGAACTGTATATATAATTTCAATACAGCACTAAGCCATGACCACACTATACCAAAAAAAGACTGTCAGGAAGGAAACTGTGAACCTCTACTGACCAACACAAATTTTATATACACACAATTTTACTTTATATAGGATCTTATTTTCATAAGTTTGTGTATCAGTTTAATTAGTTGTGATAATATTGTAATCACAAAGTTAAAAGAATAATTCAGCATTCAGCAGAAATACACGTTTTGTCTCTCTATCTTGCCAAGATTTATTATGAGAGGATTAATGCTGTAAGTCTCATGTATATCTGCTACATAAGGAAGCTAGAGCCAGTAAAGGATTAGGTTATTTTATCATAATGAGTGGAGGAAACAGCTAACCTGACTCTAAAAATGAGAAAACCACCTACCAACACCTCTAACACTCACTGATTAACACAGTACATCTTGTCTGTCTAATAAGTATAAAAAAATATATCAAAATGGGAAAATGAAAGTTTTGGTTTGTCAATTTCAGATGCAGTGGCTTCCTGCAATCTTGTAATCACTGTGAGGTTGGCAGGCTAACAGACTCTAAGTTTAGCTAATTAGTGTTAATTTGTGAGCTTTAGAGGTGAAGGGAAGCAGTAGTAGCATAGTTTACCATCCTTTAAATATTGAGTCCAACATGCTTATCAGAAACAAAGATTTTCTGCAGCAGGCAGCAATGAGATTATCTGAAATACAACTATGAAGTAAGTAGACGTAGTCTTTGTATTTGATACCAAACTACATGAAAAAGAAATATGTGTGGAGATCCTTCCGTAGAACATAGCACCTTTAATTCAAAGGCATTAAAGCCACTCAGACAGTCTAGTTAGTCACTGGCAACAACTAGATCAGAGGCAGACGGATCCATGAAATACAAGGACGTGACATGGCACTGAGAAAAATCACAGCTCATGTCTGATTTTCATCCACAACTGCAAACTCTCCATCACTCCTTTCGTCTCCTTGCACGTCTCTCATCAGCTCTCTTTCGCTTCCTGTCACTCTCTCCCTCCACTGTCTCTCCCTAACACACAGGCAAAGGCTTGCACGTTTCTTTCCAGGATATGGGCCGATTCACAGCTGATGCAATTAATTGCGATTTTGTCGAAGGCCCTCTCTAGCTCTGTGTCCATTCATTCCTCTCCCATTCTTCCTTCCTTCTCTCTCTCTCTCTGTTCAGTAGATAGAGCCATCAGCCCTCTAGCTGCTATATGATGAACAATAATGTGATGATGGCCCAGAAAAAAACACTTTACAATGCCGTCATCACCATGTGTGGATGTGGGCGTGGTCATCTAGTTGAGTGGATTTGTATGTGTGAAGCTTGTAGAGAAAGTGAGAAAATGTGTGTGTGTGTGTCTGTGTGTCTGTGTGTGTCTGTGTGTGTCTGTGTGTTCTTCTGTGAGCACATACAAGATTGATTTCTGGCCTCATAGGAAGTGTTTTTACATTAATCCATAACTTTGATTGATACCTTCCTTTATCAGTAATTGATACTAGCGTGTGCTTGAATGTGTATGTGTGTGTGTGTGAGTTTATGTGACAAAAGTAATGTGTGTCTCACAGAGATTTATGAGCTGCAATATTCTTTGGACAGCAGAAAAAGATAAAATTCTCCAAAACTGCATAAGAGATACAGTAATAACCAACTTGGAAATCTACAATAAACATTTAGAGACTAGACAGATAGGAAATTTTATCTCCCACAACACACAGAATTTGTCCTTCTGCTTTTATTGTGGAGTTGAGCTTCCATGCAGCGTCACAGAAAGTTTAACATTCAGCTCATATCTACTAGCAGAGCACTTTTACCTTCTGACTATAAATGGGGACTCAAGCAGGAGCAGATACAGGATGTGAAAAATTAAAGAAAATCCAGACAACTTGATTCAACGGACCATCTGTGAAGTATACTAAAGATAAGGACGGAGAAAAGCCTCAGTGTTGCGTGACTGACTATGAGACAATTGCCACTCACCCACCAAATAAGTTTTGTGTTTCTTTCTTAGTTATTTTGCGTCTCTTCCTGGACTTTTTGTGTGTTATTGTAGTTGTTTTCTGCCTCTCTGTGGTCAGTTTGTGTCCCTTTTGTGTTTGTTTTGTCATTTTATTTCTCTTTCTAGTCACTTTACATCCTTTTATTCAAAAACAGCTTCATTAGTTAGGAACTTCTTTTGTGAGAGTACCAGTGCTCTGTGGTTGTGTAGTGGCTCTGTGTTGTCTTTTTAAGTCCATATTGCATCTCTGTGGTGGCTTTTTGTCTCTTTGTGGTCACGTGGTTGTTCTGCATCTCTTTGTAGTCATTTTGTGTCTCTGTGATTCTTTAGGTGAAGCACAGGGTGTCAGGTGTCCCCTGGACTGCTGGGGCCCTGGGCCTGAGTCCAGAAGGCCCATTCAGTAGTCCATTCATAGGGTTGACCAGCTGTGAATCATTTAATATTTTTGTTTTCCAAAAGCTCTAAAATTGGGCTTTTCTTGTGAGCTGCTGTGTGTGGATTATTCTTGGTGTTCAGCATTTCAAAAAACCTTCACGTGGTTTCAGAAACACCCATTCTCTGTGAATCCTCTGATTTTGCTTCGCCCGACGTCTCCCTCTTGCTGTCAGAGCTGCTGTCTCTGAATAGATGTCTGATTAAGACCTGCTTTGATTAATACCTGTTCTCCTTCACTAGATATTACACATGCAGTTACATTTCCCACTATGACTTTCAGTCTCAGTAAATTGCATTAGATGTACAAATAAACTGCATCCTCTCCTCCAAATATTTTGCACACCTTGCAAGAATTACACACAGTTAAAACCATATTACACATTCATTCAGATAAACCTGCAGTAAATGAAGGCATTCATGTAGAAATTGCTGTGCCAGGTCTGTCTACGAGTCTATTAGCCTGTCTATTAGTATCTAGCAATGCTCCATTGTCCTTGGAATTACACACTATGCATGTAAAGACGCGTCATACACGGTAATCAACAACCTGAACCAGCAGACTGTCATTTACATGCAATATGTCAAAGTGTGATTTCTAGCCTCCTGGATGGGAGAGAATCTGCTAATGACTGTCAGATACAGTTTACACCGAACTTAAAGTGTCAAAAGACAGATTGAGGAGAAGAGGTGTAGTAAGGGGGGTAGCATAGAGGTATGCAGAAAAGCTATTTTTGCCCATGAAGACCCGGTAAAGTGATAGTGTTGCCTTTTTTTTTCAGTCTAATTTCATTTTGAGTATTTATACTGCCATCAGAGATAAAGAAGCATTCGCATTCATTTGTGGTTATGCTTCTGACCATGCTGTGGTTCTGTTTTGGTCTTCATCAACTCCTGAGAGAAATATCTGGCTCCATAGCTGCTAAATAACCAACTCGCTGACAGCCTGTCTGCCTTGGTCCCGGGCAGGTAGTGCACAGAGGATTTGTTGGCGCTTGCTTGCTGAAAATAGCTTTCTGCTAGGTTGATGAGAGCTGTTAGATTTGACCAGAACCAGCTGTAAAACCAAACCAATGAGCTGAAAGACCCGAAATTCTCTATAGATTTGGTTGAAAATTGTCTGTTTGTCACCACAAGCGACCCCTCCTGTATTACTTCACATCATTTGACCCATTGTTTATGAAAGAATAGTGATATGTGGAGCTTTTGAACATGCAGCTGTTATTACTGACTGATGTTGAGATTTGGGAGGTTGGTAAGTTCACAAAGACCTTTTATGTGTTTCTTTGGAGGAGCATAATTTCAGTTTAACTTGAAGGAAACACCCTGGGAGTGCTGGGTGGCGAGCTGGAAACTGGTCTGGTGGTCTGGTGAACTAAATTCACTGGAGGCATCTAAACTACTGCTAATTAAAATCAGGAATTCCAAAAGAGCTTTCCCAACTCCTCATGGATCAGTGAACATTTTTCTTTATTTGATATCATCATAATGAACTTACTTGCTTCTTGCTTTTTCTCCCAAATCTGAAGACTAGGATGTGCAAGTGAAAAATGTGCAAAGGCAGCAAGGAACCGTTTCAATCTTTTTTTTTCATAAGACAATATAATAGATGTAGCATTGTATGCAGTTATTTGTAGCTGTGCTGTTCTCCAACAACAAAAACAACAAATAGGCAAAGACAGCCATGTGTTGAATCCACTCTTTCCACTACGCCAGTGTCAGTCTCCTGTTTTAACTATCCACTGTGGCTGTTCTGGCTATTAGTGAATGAAAACATTAGCAGATACAGTTCTTTGTTTTCATCCTCAGCGGAAAGAATGACACCTTTCCCACACAAGCTGACACTGATTTAATAGATACAAGGCTGCCAACAGTTGCTCAAAAACTACATTTAATTGCAATAATTTATCAAGCCTTTTTACAACTCCGAGTCATGCACATGTGCTCGCACGCACGCACGCACGCACACACACAAACACATCCCCTTAAAGCCATAGCTGGGTCAAAGAGGCAGCAATTAACGATTTCATAGACCATCACCTTAATTAGAATGGAGAATAGGGACACAAACAAGTTAACACGCACAATGATGCCCTCACACACGTATAAACAGACATCAGTCACACATACCTACGTATACTCAGAGTTGATTAACAGATGTTGGCTGGAAGCACAATGGAGGGAAGAAAGTCAAAAACACTGGATTAGGAGAGAGAGAAAGAAAGAGAAAGAGAGCAGAACAAATCAGGAGGGACAGAGAGAGACGGAGGAGGGGAGGGGAGGTGTGAGCTATAAAAAAACGTTGCCTACTCCAGACACAGGAAGTCACAAAGCTAACCCACACACTAATGAGGGTCCATGTTAATTGAGGCTAGTAATTAATCAGTCCTGCTGCTAAATAATCCAATTCGAGCCTCTGTGTCAATCTGTCATAATATTAGCTTTACAGGCACACACACACACACACACACACACGCACACACACACACACACAATAGAGAAAGTCACAAGCACAGAAGTTAACCTGCACTGACAAACATACATGCACAAGTAAGTGTGGACAAACTGTACATGGCCACAGACTGTACTTGGTCACCAACAAATTAAAGGTAACTGCGCAGTATAGCATCTCATGGACTTGGCAAGTGTTCATTCATTCATTCATTCACTCACTCTTTGTTAGTCTGCCCCCCACTGGTTCATAGGAGTAAGATCACTGAACACAGACACAACAGTAAATGAGGATCATTCTCCTTCTTTCTGCTTGAAGGCTCACTCTAATTTTGGTTTTGCATTTCCAGGTTTTAAGATGTCCCTGACCAAACTGAATTGGCCAAAGTTGTTTTTTTTGTGCTTCAGTAAGTCTCGCTTTAATAGTATTTTTGAATTTTTGTTGTAAGACCATTGAAATTACTTTTAAGGCTTTTGAACGTATCGTTCTATCTGACTGAGACCACCACAGACCAAGAAACCAGTAAAGGCTGCACCATCTCCCCGCTTGCAAAAGTCATCATCAACCTTAAAAATCTGCTCCATCAATCCTGGAGTTAGTTCGCCAGATAAGCTGAGCACCCTCTGCTGCCCAACCCTTGTTGCTTGGCAACCCCTGCGTCCCAATAAGTAAGTAAGTAACCCAGCTTTGACACCAGCTGGAGACAGAGAGGGAGGTAAAGAGAATAACATTTTGTTGCCCTTAACCCTTGTGCATTGCAACTTCTCTGCATTGTCACATTTGTATGTTTAGATTACTTTTATGAGTGTATGAATTGTTTGTGTGGATTTTTGTTTGCAAACTCACTTGCCTCGAATTGCTGCTTGAGGAACAAATAATGCATTTTGAATTGAACCGAAATGAGCTGCGTTGGGGCTGCTTTCATGACTGATGTTGCTGTGTGCTCACTAAAGCAACCTGATAATATTCAGTGAGCGGAGCACCTCTCTGAGCAAGGAGGGGCTCTAGCTGAGAAGATTACCAGCCCATGACAGCAGTAATATTACTGCAGGTTTTCATAAAATAAAGATTTCCTGTAAATACTTTTACCGCTCATCAAATGCTGCTTTTTTTTGGTTTTCTGTCTTTCCACAGGATTACAATTTTTAATTCTTCCAATAGCCTTTCATTACTTCTACCATTTGCTCTTCCTACTAGAAACTCCAAAAGCTTTAGCCCTTCGTCTGTTTTGTGCTGCAATTTAATCCAGCATTTATCCCAATGGCTATACGAGCCCAGAGACAGACGACGTAAAACACAGTGTAAAGAGGCAGCAGAAAATGATAGCGTTCTTGGTCACGCTAAAACAGTAATTATACTAATGTCTCACAGCTAATGAGATAATGATTTATGAATTAATTTTCAGGTGCAGCATGATAGGTTTTCAGGGTGTAAGGGAAGAAGGAAGGGTTGTCATTTTAATGTTAGTAAATACCAATTTATATATCATTAAAGCTCTTCTCAATTCTGATTCTGGCAACAGAAAATTATCCAAACAAATCTTTGTCTAGGGAAAAGAAAAAAGGATTTGTGCTTCAGCCTCATCCATACAACAGTGTTGCAGTGCAATTACAGGGAAGGATTTTGGCTCATAATGTTCTTATAAAGGATTGTTGTCAGTTGCCTTTCAGCTCCTTTTCAGCATGTGCAGTGTTCCTGTCTGAGTTTGAATGTGATGGAGTCAACACAACACATTTCTAGAGGAGAAAACGGTAAAACTCCATTTGTCTGTGCCAACTATTATTAGAAATAGAACTGAAAGTTAGATTCATTTCATATCCAGACTTTTAAGAATTAGAAACCTACAAAAACAAAACTGCTACAGAAGTTCTTTGAGAGCTTCACTGTGCTGCAGTGAGTTTATCTAACACGCTGAGTCAATGAAAGGTCCCAGCACAGCTGGATACATTAAGGCAAATATCGCACTTTTGTATAACTGATGTCTATGCTGTAGTTCATTTATGGGCCACATCAGTGGGGTGTACAATTTGTAAAACATGTATGTCATTAATTGAATTGTTATTGCGACACCTCGTGTGTCAGAGCTGATTAGTTTGTGCTGTTGTTTGAGGCAGGGTGCGACACACTGCAGCAAAATGCTAAACACCTAGCGTACAATTTAATTGGCTACCGTTGTGACAAAAATAACTGCCTGAAACTGTCTGAGGCAGTACAGAAAATTTCCAGAGAAGATCCTGTGAGAGTCACTAATGATTCATTTTGCACTTTGTCAAAGTTCCCAAAAACTTTCCTATGACAATGTAATAACTTGATGCCACAATTAATTTTAAGCCAAAAGATTTGGTGCATATTCAGAGCAGCAGAACACAATGAGAGAAGCTGCTAACAAGGACACATGTAGAGACATGACTTTGCAATTATAATGGTGCATGATGCAATGGTGCAATGCTCTGTATAGTGGAACTGAATTATAGAATTAAATCAAAAGTAGACTGGGACAATGAAAGACCGGTAACGACTAACAAGATGCATTTTATTGAGGCACCTGACCTTTACCTGTATATTCTTTAGATTTGCCTTTTCATTATGATTGATCAGAGAGAGTGGAAGTAAAATGTCAAACACAAATAGCACAATCGTAGCTGAATGGTTCCCTTCGTTGGGGACCTTTGTCACATGTCACATCCCTCTCCCTCCCCCCTCCCCACGTTTCCTCTCTCAGCAACAATCAACTGTCCAGTAAAGGTGAAAATGAGCGTGAGACAGAGTTAGGATTTATAAAAATTAGCTCCAGACACAAAATGCCGTGAGGCTAAACCACACGCTAATGAGGGATCATGTTAATTGAAGCTGCTAAATAATTGGTCTGGCTGCTAAGAAATCCAATTTGGTCCTCTGTTTCATTCTGTCATAATATTAGCTTTACAGATACACACTCACAGAGAGAAAGTTAATAGAAAAACTGTTTTTCAGTAGTCAAGCTGTGAAAGTTCAAATTGTTTTCTAATTCATAATTCATCATAAACAGGTTGTGTGAAACAAAACAACAAGTCTGGGGTCCTGGTAGCAGCCACTAGAAGTTGCAGTGTTCATAACATGGCAACACAGGCATTTTTAAATCACTTATTAGATTCGGCTGTTAGAGTAAGAGGTGGAGCAGTGGTTCCAAACTGGTTTAGCTTCCCCTCAGTCTCTAATACGAGCAGCACAGACTCTGTAAAAGATCGCTGGATGTGCAAAGCAGGGGTCACACGAACGGCAGAGTCTGCATCAATAGGCACTGATGCTGTAAATTTGAATGTTGTAGCACTGTTACTCAGTAGGAGGTGGGAAACAGTAATTGAAAATGAAAGCACTTCTCTGGAAGTTTACCATATTTCAAAGTAAAGTTGTTTTGTGACTCATAAAAAAAACTCATAATTTACAAATGGACATGCAGTCCACTTTAGGACACTGATCCACCAGCGGGGAATGAGTGAGGTAGACTATCTTGTGTACAGAGTTGACATTTTGAGCTGACGGCGGCAAGAGAAGAATATTTACTGCTAGGTATACATTGCATTTGACTGAACTTGTAAGGCTGGTAAAGACAAGATTATGTGAGCACCTGTATACGGAAACAACAGTTTTTAGTTGTGCATCTCACACAGGTCTGATGGAACAGACACGCTTCTATAATTGTAATGTATTTTTACACTTTAAGTCTAAACGCTGATGACATACCCTTAGTAGTGTGCCCGAATGCATCCTATGCAGACGTGGCGTGACACTGGCAAATCCATCTCACTCTGTAAAACTTACTCACTGCTCTTTAGAACAACATTTATTCTTGGGTGAAAAATAAAGATAGAGAATTTGTCTACATTTTGCTGTTTGATTTATGCTGATAAAAGTTTTGCATTTTAAGTGTTTTGTATTTTTTGCCATCTGGACTGTACCTTCAATACAAAGCAGAAATATTCAAAACCATTCAAATATTCAAAAGGATGGTACTTCAGGGACACATTTTTCAGTTTTCATTTACCGTTTTCTCTTTCCTTACTTTCTTTTGGTCTCTCTCCATCCATCACTCACACATCCAAACCTCTCTCAGCACTCTCATGTTGCACCACAAACCCCACTTCTACAGACTTTAATTACTGTTGACTCAAATGTTTCCCATAATGCTTTTAAAAGCCATTAACAGTTGCATGTATACAAAGCACGCATACCTCTCTGTTCCAAACACGATGCACTCTACTGTGTCCCATCTATTTCTATGTGACTTCCAGAAGTTTACAAACTTTGTGCAGTACATACAGTATTCACATGGATTTGAAAGTAGCATGCAAACAGTGCATATCTCACCAACAGGAACTAGCTGAAATACACAAAAATGTACTCCTAAATCATACGTGCTGTACACACAAGTTATAAGCATTAACATAAAAACACGACATTAAAATGTAAAGACACGACCCTAAACTGTAGTGGAATCGGCAGGAGGGGAGAATTAAAAGGTCTGTACATATTTAAATATGCACACACAGATATGTGCACAGACACATACACACACAACTACAGTACACATGGAGATGTTACGCTACACTACACAAGGTTCCAATGACTAAAGGAGACAGGTAGATGCAACTGGAAGCCTTGCTGTCAACACTGGTATTTCACCGTCCATGTGTGCATGTGTGGTTATGTGGTCAGGCATCTGCAAGAACATGTTCAAACAATATAATAGCAACATTTAAGACCACAGTGTAGATGGATCCCATCAACAGACTCACACACACACACACACACTGACACAAACACACACAACACATGCAACAATAATTAATAGCTGAATTTTCATATTGTGGAACCTGTGCGTGTCTTCTGTCTGTGTCGCTGTAGTTGTCGCTCTCAATCTCCTTCTCCAACTGTAGCCAATCAATAATACAGCAGCCACTCACTGCTTCTCACACACACACACACACACACAAGGCAAGCTGTTATATATCTCCTCAAAGTGCCTCTCACTCAGTTGGCATCATCTTTCTGACAGCTCTTGCAAACTTTTTTTGTGATCTTTCATTCTTTCCATCTCTTTCTCCTCTCCAGCTGTCTAATATATCACTTTCATTATGTTTCAATAGTGTGCGACACAAATCTCTCTCTCCTGTTTGACTTGTATATTATAGTCATTAGCTTGACATTATGTGTCTGTAATCGCTGAACATTTGTACTTCATTGACAGTGCCAGCAGAGCTCTAACTTCTACAGGCAGAACAATCTGATTAAGGCAGTGACACAGTGTCAACACAACTTCATGTAATTTGACGTATTTAAATGAGCTTTACATTTGGATTTAACTTATAATGCTTTTCATTAAATTTCCAAACCTGTCACACTCTCCCTTTTTCATTCATCATTACCTATGTGCACTCAACACATTTTTTTTATACATGTAAGGTGCTGCTGATATGCTGAGTGAAATGAAACACTTAAAAAGATTAGATTAAATGAGTGTGTTGATAGACATTTTTTGCAGCGTGAGACACAAACTCCTTCCCCAGCAGACACACAAGGTTGGTCATGTCAGAGAATTTGTCTCGGATGAGTTGGCATGCTGACTGACTGACTGACTAACAGATTGAGGTCAAGTATGGAGTTCTCTGAAAATTGTTTCACCCCTGTTATTTGGAAAACAAATCTGTGACTGACAGGCAGAGTGGAAATGAATGAGATATGTAATTGTGTTTCTTTGTGTGTGTGTGTGTGTGTGTGTGTGTGTGTGTGTGTGTGTGTGTGTGTGTGTGTGTGTGTGTGTGTGTGCGCCAATCTCACTGAGTTGGACATATTGGCTTTTCTCTAGCAAAATCATTCAACTCATACACACACAGCCCCACAGGTAAATAAGTCTGTGGTACGTCTTCAGGGATTTTCTATTAGAATTCAATTACTGCACATCACAAACACACAAAAGGTCCAAAACCAGACACTGAACACTTTCTTTAAGCACCTCTGTGTACACTATTTGTGTCTCTGTAACAGCTTACAAATGATTCTCATGGCATTCATTTTATTTAATGGAGAGCTCATCCTTCAATAGCAATTGTGAACACAAAATCTATCAAATAGAACTATCAATTTTTCGTTTTTTGTCACCCTTCTGCTCAACACATTTTTCTCGTTACCAACTCTAACTTCACCCCGAACAGCCAGTGTACCGACTGCACAGACGTTAGATGTAACAGTCGAACCAACCAAGTCATCATCTTAGTTTAGTGTTTTGGCATGCTAACAGTGGCTATTTAGCAGTAAACACAAAGTACACCTCAGGCCAATGGGTCCAACAGTCGACCGACATCACCACCCCAGGATCCATGCTGCTGACATGGCTGAGAAGTAACTTCCCACCAGGCTGAAAAGCTGGTTTCAAGTCTGTTGGGTGTGGTCAGAAGTCCCATGTTGCACCCGTAACCACACTCAACAGTGATATCACAGCGTACTGACACACCCTGGAGTACAGTTCTACATCACTGCAGTAAGGTAAGAAGTTCAACCAGTGGTTTACAGCTGAAACTAATCCCTCACTGTGTTATGTCTCATTTCTACAGGAATTACATCCAGCAGAGGAACTAAAGATGCCACTGTATCTTCGGAGTCGGAAGGAGGAAAACAAAAAAGTAAAAGTGGTAAGGCGAGGGCAGAAGAAAACAAAAGGTATGGTTGAAGTTATGTAAGAACGGAAAGAGGATGAATACAAGGTAAGAGATGAAATAGGGACAGCGGGAGAGGGAAATTAAGGACAGGAGTATTAAGGAGTTAAGGAGTAGATTAACACTAAGTGAAATATTTATTTTTCTATTCTCTATCAGTTAATGATTAAACGTATAGGTCATAAAAGCTTTTATGCCTTTCACAGAGAGTTCTTTCCGCAGAAACACCTACGAGTTAGATGGATTTGCTGTCAAACAGCAAATAATGTGTTTTATGTTTTTGACTCTTTTGTAATAAATACCAAAATAATGTATTAGTTACATGACTGAAGGGACAATGAGTGCCAGCTACTGAAAGAGCTCATGTTGGCTTTTAGTTGCAACCACTGCAACAACTTTACAACATTTTATTTATGTATTTATTCATTTATTTATTTATTTATAATGTTCCATAGAAAGCGCTGCTTCAGTTAGCAACGATCATTTCTGCGGCCATACTTGAAAGAAAAAGTGTGAAATCTAAGACAAGACTGGCACCATCTGCAGCAGCAAATTAATGATTCATGCAAAGCTTACAATCCATATGCTGTGTTATATACAAATCAGTCTGTGCTGCTGTAGTACTACACTTTGATCGTCATTGATCGTGGCTTTGTTGGATACAAATGAACATATTATCCTGCTTGCAAACATACAGAAATTGGCAATGGTTGTATAGTAGTAGCATACTGTGCTGTTAAAAATAAATGAGTATCCATATGTGTGATGTAAAGTTGCTGCTGCTTTCTTCTCGTGTTATGTAAGTTCATGAGCTTATTGGATAAAAAATGTTTTGGCAGGGATAAATGAGGAGATGGTGGACATGAGAGCTTGAGAGGGGGGACAGATAGCAAATGACACGGTATACGATTATGACAGAGAGAGTCCTCAAGAAGAGGAAGAGGACAGCTGTGTGACAGCAGGAAGAGGAGGAAGAATGTAGGTAAGGAGGAGTGTGAATGACGGGCAAAGAGGTGAGAAGAGTGGATTAAATGACTGGGTTAGAGAGGTGAAGGAGGAGGAGAGGTGACACTCATCTGCCTGCAGCTGAATAAGTGACACATAGAGGACAAGAGCGGCAGAGGACAAAGATGGATAGGTGTCACGTACAGTATATACTGTGGAAAATAAACATGAGCAATGTCTGTTGCTAGTGAAAGGAAAGCTGAAGAGGATTTTAGTTACAGCACAGAATCTCTTACATAAGGAGAAATTAAAACATAACTGTGAATAATAACAGCATTTTGCAACACATCAGACTGAAGCAAGTTTCTACTACACGTTTTCAAAAATGAGTCAGAGATGATAGTGATTTTTTTCCACAGGCAAGTCATTAGGATCACCTCAATCCAGGCTTTGAGATTAATGTTCTGAGGCTGTAAACTGGCTCAGAGGGGGTTAAATGATCTGTGATATAGTATAAGCAGGGATAATTATGCTTCAACAGCTCTATACCAGAGAGGTATCCAGTGAAGAGTGGCCAGATCTGGAGTGATGTGGTTGCTGGTGTGAACATGAGGATACAGAAATAATCTACCAAATAATTTCATTTTAAGATGTAGTTTTATGGAAAGGACTAAGGCTTAGTGACAAATGCATGCAAATGCAATTCTTAATACACAAAAACAAAACTAGGACATGCTAGCAGCTCTGTGAGTCTGTACTTGCTGTACAGGCTAATAATGACAATATTCACAAATGGTGGCACGAGAAAGAAGGGAAAGGGATCATCAAAGGACCACCACGGTTCATCATCTTGGAACCATGAATAACATTACACAACTTTTTGTGCCAATTCATACATTTTAATGTTGAGAATAACAGGGGATCACTAAAGTTAACAAGATGTATCCTCTTGGCACCATGAGTGTGCCAGATTTCTTGGTAGTTTTACTATTCATTCTTCAACTTGTAAACAACATTTGCCAAAACAATCTCTGTTCATCTGCCAAGATCAACATTCACATTCTGTTCAAGGATCCTGCTCATTTTTTTTATAGATATATCATTTTTACTGGCTCAGCCGTAAGCCTAACTCCTTGGTGTAAATAACATAAAAAACACTAGAAGAGAAAGACAGACAAGCAGGCAGACTGAATGCTGTTTATTGCAAATGTCCCTTTAAACCTGTCCATTTCTGTTCTTCTCTCACTACTCCTTCTCTGGCCTACTTTTCACGTGATTTTATGGTGTGACTGTGTGATGATTGTCAGCTGTTACCTTCACTCTCCACCTTTGGAAGGACAGATGGATGACAGCATGCCATATATAAAATGGTACAGAGAGATGGATGTGAAGGAAGGGGGCAGAATTTTCTGGATGGATAGGCAGACATTAATCACTCATGGTAGATTGATCCATCTAAATATAATCCACACTAAACTAAAAGTATCATATCAACCACATTCAGGCTGTTGTGAAATACACCTGACAGTCATCATTTCCCAGAGGGCCAGCTGTGAGTGGTTTAGGGGCTGTGCCGCTTTATGGATGTGAACAGCTGCACGGTGGGTCTATTTTAAAAGGAAAATACAGAATATATTCTGTTTATACGTGTCATATTTTATACATTACAGAGGGCACACGCTTGGCAACATACAAGGAGTCATTGTTTATTCACATTTATCCTTTGGAAGAACAAATCCACAACGGAAAAGAGCCGGTTCTGCTGTCTTGAGAAGGGGTATGATTATTTCTATCACGGTCAAACACCAGTCATTTAGCCTTTTTTAACCACCTGAAAGTTAAAATTCTTTATATTTAACATCTGAACAGTTGTTTAAAACAGATAACAAACATGCAGTGAGTCCAACAAGTAGTTGCTACATAGTATTTCAAATGCTGGAGATCTCTAAGAGAAGAGTAGTAACAAAGCAGTCTAGTTTCCACACTTTAGGGCCTTAAAGCCAAAGCAATGAGCTCAAAATAGCTAAGAGACTCTGTGAAGCTGAAGGGGACATTACACATCGTCATTTGATCCATTGTAAATTTCAAAATATTTATTAGTGCAGCTTTAAAGGCAAAATATTCACAAAAATTGAGGTTAGCAATAGAAGCCTCATTCTTTCTTGAAAGTCATTTTCTGTTGTCCCGCACTCACCGTGATGCCGCCTGACAGCAACCAGGCATAAAATAACGAAGTGTCTCATCCAGACAGGCTTTACGTTTATTCTTGAAAAAACAAATTATGGAGCTTTAAATGTCAACGGTAATTGATTGATGCCCAAGGCTTCAGTTGCAGTCCTGAATGCCAAATTACCATGGCAGAAGGTTGAAATAAATGTTTTAATATACCATTAATCTCACAGGCACTTGACACTTTCTTTTGTGGTGATTTCTACCTCTGATTAGAGCACCTCACAAACCTAAACTCGAGCCACTTTTGTTTTGATGTATGATTTTCTACCTATTAAAATGTTCATTCCCTATATTTGTACGATATGACCCTACTGAAGAAGTTACAACTGCTGTTAATGTAATTGGCGAGAAAAAATCCACAGAAAAACATAACTGCATACACACAGGAGAATACAGAGACGCACACGGGCAAAGCCCTGTATTCGCACTCAAACAGATGGGTGCACATACAAAACAAGACGTGGTGTCATCCATTCTGTTTAAGTATTGTTTAGATGGTTGTTGGCATTTAATTCTCTCATTCTATTAGGTCTACAGAGGGAGAGAAAAGAGCCATTTAACACTAATCCTCACCAAATAATACATTCATTTGTGTGCAGAATGGGAGGATTTAACGCCAGCTCACAACCAAACAACACTGGAGTGAAATGGATACTACCGAGTCTGTGGGCATGTGTGTGTTTGTGACTCCATTAGGAATGGAGACTGAGCGGGAAAATAAAGTGATTATTTCACATTCTTCTGAAAATGAGACACATATCATCATAGTTTTATTCAGCTGCTTAGTGGGGACACCTAATTAGAAAACGTATTTTTAATAATTTGTGTAATTCGTATAGTGTGTCTAATGAAAATGCTTGATTTTGTCTGCACATTAAGCATTGTTTTGCTACCGTCCTTGGTTAAAAGTCTCAAGCCTGTTTAACCTCTGACCCCATCCATCAGTTATGTCACAGGGTCCTAGAGTACGCTTGTACATCACTGCAGCAAAGTGAGGTTACATCAGTCGACATCAGCAAAAACAATTTTGTTTGTTGTAGCAGCCACTTCCCATGAATTACAAAAGCAATGACACAGTGAGGCAAAATTCTGTACGGTGCCAAAATAGACTAAATAAAGTATAAAAATAAAAAATCAAATACTCAATAAAAAGTACTGTGTGCAGAATGTGCACCGGGTAGTGATAACATACTATAGTAAAGCATGCACACACAACTGTTCCTTATACAAAATGAGGTTACATATTTAGGTCCCAGAGAGAAGGCTGACCTCTGTTAGGAGAGTCTGTTATGAATTAGCAATGACAAACCTCATGTGTGGCTTGTCATTGCAGCGTGGGTCAAACTGTGTGCATGTTTTACTGTGAGCTTAAAGTCCCGCACTGTCTTTCACACAGCGACATCTCCTGTTGCTCTCAAATCTGTCTAATGAGGCACAAGTGTGAATAAATAACCCTTAAAGAAATCTTCACCTTCTGAGGCACGCAGTAAATAAGTGATTAAATCCCCTCTCAGTAAACACGTGTCACTGATAGCCTGAGATGGAACTCTGCCAACACCACAAAAAATATGAAAAAAATAAATAAATAACTATGCCAAAAAAAAAAAACAACTGTTTGATTTTTTTCTTTGTTTTCTTTCCAGACTTGTTTGTGCTGCCAAGGACCTACAGTACAGTCTGCTACAGGTAAGATGACTGACACTGATGGAGTGGCTGTGTCTGCTACTCTAACAAACCTGCATTAGAGTGAGGTGCCGATGAAAGAAAATGATGGATAGCTCACAGAATGGAGGAGGGGATCTGAGGTGAAGGGAGGCGGCGACAGAGATGGAAATGTAGGTCTCAGCTGACAGATCACTGGAACAGCTTTTAATATCGTTCTGGAGTCTATGACTGACATAAACCTGTGCCACATTTCACACTTTCTACAGGTGTGGTCAGATGTGTCGTTGAATCAATGCAATCTTGAGGCAGCAGAAAATGATTGACCAAAAAACCTGAAGTAAATGGCTGTGACTGGCTGCATTATCAAGATAGTAATATGCGCCTTCATAGGTGAGTGCACAGTGATCACACACTCACTTGTTACACACACACATATCCTGCTGTTACTGCAGATGGTCTGCCTATTATCTCTTCACACAAACACACACAGAACTTTGTGTTTTGCAGAGGATAAAGATTCAAATTAAAGAACACAACTGTCCTACAGACCTTATGAGGACATTGTCTCTAATACCAGTCAATAATTCTTATTGGAATTATGCGATTTGTTATTTGTTAGATATTTTTCCATTTCATGTATTTCTACACATCATTCAGCCAGATCCTGGACTTCATTGGGATTCTAGTGTCTGGTCGTGTTTGAGAGGCCTCTGTGACAAGAACAACACTGATTTCTGTGACAGTTGTGTGCTTTGGATGAAATTAGATTAAAATGTCTTAATAAAGCTTTGTCAGAGTTATTATGGCAGGTGAAATACTTTTTAAGTTCTACCAACAAAAATGTAAATATTGAAATGGTGTCTGTTCCAGTGTCCCTGTCCTGTCAGGAAGCTTATTCTGAATGGAGGGAGCCACACACTGACATAGTCGACTGTTCCTTAGTTGTGGTTAATTATTGAAGCACTGGCAAGCGCGGTGATATTTCTAATAGTGCTCTATGAATTATTGATGACAGACCACACGCCAGCACTGGAGGTCAGGAAAGATGAACTTGGCTGCAAAATAATCCTATTTTTAGACGCAACGTGTCTAAGGGGGGGAGCTGCGCCCCAGACTGAATCAGCTTTTGGCCCTACTACAGTCTTTGTATGCTGTTTTTTTTTTTTTAATTCCTGCAAAGCCATTTCTTTTTACTTTCAAAGGAATTACCTAACTAGAGAGGGAAAAGGGAAAGGTTTGTACCTTTTTCCCCAGGGTGTTGTGACAGTAGTGATAATATCAAGCATTATTCAGGCCAATGAGATAAATTCTCATGTCGACTGGTTAGAAATTTTGTGAAGTGGTGAAATAAACAAGATGGAACAGCTACAAGGTGGTGTTATTCAGACAAGTAAGAGGTTAACACATCAGAGTAACTTTATTTCAGGTGCACACTCCAAATGAAGTCAGTAAGGTTCAGTTTCATGAGAGCTACATTTGTCTGTAAACACATCTGTGGCCTGCAGAAACTGTCCTCACCAGAATAAAAAAAATATCTGTCATTTGTTTAAATGCTTATAACTACTTGTGTTTACATTTTCCTGAGATGCCACCTCTTGCATTTGTGTATATAATGGATGTCTGGATGGGTTTCCCAGTTGGAAACTCATCATTGTTAAATGTGATTTCGAGACTCCTTACGTTTCATACATTTCTTTTGTTGTCACTATGTAAAATGCTTGTTTAATCCATCTGGAAGTGATGAAAATACTAAAAAGGGAAGCAGGAAGTTAAAAAGGAATTTCAATTTTTGTCATATTTTTGATGGCAAAGAGAGAAAGGGAAAAGAACATAAAAAGGACTTGGAGGGAGTCACAACAAAAACAGGAAAGTGAAGAGAAGCCTGAGGGAAAAGCTGAAGATTGTATTCTTTCTTCTGTTGTTGTCGAGAGATGTTCATCTAAACCCTGGCACGATTCCTGAACTGACTCTGAGCCCGGATGCCCCATGTTGTTCTCCAGAGCAGACGGCTTCGTTTTTGATGGCAGACTCCCTGCAGCTAATGTCAATCACGCCTACTGTCAATCTTACATTCTCCCCAAGACCTGTGAATAACACCACAAATACCCCTGCCACTGTCACCGTTACCAGGGATGTGGGTGCTGCTCTGGTCAGCCTCTCACCAACGTCGGCCATGCAGTGAAGGGTTTATGGGGATCTGCCGTGGTTCAGCATATTGGTTCCCTGCCGGAGCAGGTGGCATGTGCGGTGGCTGACCCGGCACAGCCTAGCGTGCAGATCAATACTGACAAGCATGGAGTGAGTTACACACGGCTAAGGGCACTCCTCCCCCTGCTAATATGAACTGAGTTGTTGATCACAGTGGCACAATTCTGAAAGAGCTCCAAACTGCTCTGAGATCTGCTGAGGTCTGTAACAGAAATGCAAATGGGTTTAATCCTTTTTTTGTTGTTGTTGTTTGTTTGTGGTAGAAATAGACTGAGTGAGGTCCTCAGTCAGGTTGACAACATCAAGTACTTAGGAGTCATCTTAGACTCACATCTAAGATTTGATGAGGTTAAATCAAACCTCGGCTGCTTCAGGCTCATCAGAAGGTATTAATCATTCAGCCCAGCTCTGAGTGCAGGCCATGATATTTTCATACCTATCATAGTACATCTCACAGACAGAAATACTATAAGACAATACTAGAATGAGAGGAGAGGTATGAAAAAAGAAAAGAGACGGGGAACAGTGGAGAAATGTCAGGAAAAAGAATGTGAGATGAGAAAGTTGTAGTACAAAAGAGGACAGAAAGAGGTGTGGTGATGGAGAAAACAAGCAGAAAGACAAGCGGTGTCAGGAGAAAAGAGAAGGGAGGATTAGAGTTAATATGGATGAGATGAAAGAAGGGAGTTAAAGGGAGAAGATGAGAAATGCTTCAGGTCGGAGCTCCTGATGATTTCCACCTGATGGATCTGGGGATCTGGTCAATCAGCTTGTCTCACTACCTCTCCATCTATCCCCACACACACCTTCTCTTACACATCCCCACTGTGGTCTGCTGTGTATGGATTGATGTTCCATAAAAGACACAAAGGCCTCCTCAGGGTAGGAAGAGCTTCACTCAATGTTTCTTTGTCAGCCATCGTTTGTGTGTGAATGTGTGTGCGCGCGCATGGAGCCTGGATAACAGGCTGCACATGCTTTTCTTAAGCTTTCATGTACTTGTGCAGCTTTAAATGGCACATGCACACACATAACATTATATTTGTGATAGTTTTAAGATACAACTTGAGCTTGTTGTGTTTAACAATAGGTCAG
Source organism: Toxotes jaculatrix (assembly GCF_017976425.1). Classification (NCBI taxonomy): domain Eukaryota; kingdom Metazoa; phylum Chordata; class Actinopteri; family Toxotidae; genus Toxotes; species Toxotes jaculatrix. Next base: position 18,020,542 of record NC_054410.1, on the reverse strand, counting down.
AATAAACGTACTTTAGTTGTGGCAAATAACTCAGTATAATATAAAAATAACACATTACAGCAGGCACAGTACTGAGAAGATGAAGAGGAAGAAGAACTCATATTTAAAGTTAATTCTTGACTTTGATAACAGCAACATTTAGGAGCTGCTCTGGAGCTTTCAGTCACATCACATGATCTTCACTCACAGATGGTGAATGAGCAAAGATTGTGCTTGTGGTGAAATTATTTTATCAACTGCTGTTTGCAAGGTCAATGGACTTAAAATCAACAAAACTGCAAATGCAAATGTGTAGCTGCCAGTTAAATTAAAGGGCCTTGCAGCCAATCAGAGACTGAATTGGTCTGGATTAGAGATATGGACAGAATTTGTTGCAACAATGTCAGCAATCATTTCAGCGATCGGGAGTGTACAGACAGTAGGCTTAATCAGTGCCCTGTGATCAACAGTGTCGAAGGGTACATTAAGGACGGATAAATATGGCGGTGTGAGCCCATGCAATGTTTTAAACAGTAACAAAAGAATTTTAAAGTCAAATTTATCTGGAGGCTTTTAGAAATTTCAGCTTCAGCCAGAGAGATACAACTAATCAGCTGCTGTTTGGCTAGAAAGTCTCTCAGCCCTCTGTGGCACCTGGTTGAACACCTGCACTTTTAAAGCACCTTTGTACATAGTGCACATGTGGTGTTTGGCTATTGCTGTGTTACAAAATTGTAAAATCGATAACATCTGGTGTATTCCATGTATCAGTGAGGATGTTCAGCATTTCCTCTCAGTCAATAGAATTTCTGTCTCTACATTTTTACTGCATCTGTTCTTTTTGTGATTGTTAGCAGGGTGTATCATGGCAAGAGCTTTACAAAATGTTGTGCTGTGGTAAACAGTGGAAGACACAAGTAAGGACATGGTGATCCACAGCATTTATGGTGTTTATCAGTTGAGATGGACAGCCTGATTTACATGGAGCTCAAAATAATTCAAGGCAAAGTAAAGAAAAGGTGCTTGTCACTTAAGAGGCAACTTAAGTGCACTTCCACTGAAATGGATGGTTAGTTGGTTGTTTGTTTGTTTGGCTGGCCCGACATTTAATAAAAGAAATAAAAGTTCTATGGAGAAATTCAGTTACAGAAAAAGATGCTAAACCAGGGAAATCAGGGAACACATACAAAGCCAGGTTAGTTTTAGATCAATTAGTTTTAAATCTTGCTTGGAGCACATCACTGTTTCTTGCGAGACTTCAAGGTTTGTTGGTGCAGTGAGGTCACGACATCAGCCCCCTATAAAGCCACAACACTGTGTTTTTGACAGCTTCGGCTTCTGCATTGATTAAACAAAGGAGATGTTACGCGTTAAGCATTTGACGGAGCCAGGCTTAGCTGTTATTTTGACCTATATTAAGTTTTCAAACATGGAGATAGAGGAATATGATACCTGAGCAGGTTATTATTTTTGGAAAGCTTCATAACTAGAGTGTTCACAGATTTAAGTAAGGAAAACTGGTTGGAGTGAGGACTTGCAACACTTGAAGGGAAAAAAAACAGCAGGCTGGTCAGGTGTCAAGACAGAAGGTGGTCATTTTAAAGAGATGTGCTGTGTCCTCAAGAATTTCACAGACTACAGTATGAAAGTGGGTCATTCAAACCTAATTATTTCTGTGTGATGGTCAGAACTGACCAGTTTCATTGCTTGACAGAGACTTATTGACAGCATGTCTGATACTTTTGATCTCATTACTTAAGACGAATACAAACTTTTAGACCTTAAGGCTGACAGAAGGTTGTGGGCAAAGTGTGTCAAAGGATTCGTCAACCTTTGCAAATTGTTAATGGTCCTGTTCATAATGTAGGAGAGAAAAGTCTCGCCTCAAGGACACAAACACATACTGATGTTGTTGAGCATTGGTGATGCTCAGTTTGTTACATTTGAAGTGTTTTGGTCAAGTGGATGTAAAATTGCTCCGCAATGACTCATGAACCAAGAGCAAATGCAATGAAGGGTCATGAAAACACTGCTAAAGGCCAATATCCAAGCTAATGTTGCTAATATTCAAGCACGGATGCTTTTTAGTACATCAGAGAAATAGCTCTGATTCACTTGAGCATCTATCGATAAACTTGTGAGGTAGGAAATCGAGCAAAGGCTGCCAACAGCCAGTGTGTGTGTGTGTGTGTGTGTGTGAGATATTTTACACAAATCAAATCCAAGATACAAAGCATTGCAGGGCAACAACACTGAATGACAAAACATCTTAAACTGCATATTCTTTTATTTCTTTTGCATTATTGTGGCTTTTTATCACAAACTACATATACATCTGATTAAAATGCTCCTGTTTTATGACTTTTTGACTGTTGGACTCATCATTAGTGCGGAGCACTGCAAACTGCTGACACAGACACACACAGACACACACAGACACACACACACACACAGATGCACACAGAAACACACACACTCACACACACACACACACAGTCAAGTCAGTTAGTTTTCCTCTTCGGTTCGTAACTTGTTTCACACCGTTGAGCACACACCAACAAATTATACATCAAAATGTGTGGCTTGATTGGACTCGGTATGCTTGTATAGTTTTCCAGAATATTAATTTTTCGCGGCATAATTCACAAAAAAAAATTCCCAAAGGCAATAGCATACAAGAAAACAAGAGAAAGCAAAGTCCTATGAGGATTCCAGTGTCCTGACATGGTGCAGGCAAATTAGATCCATTCATAGGATCAGACAAATTATTACTGTGCTTAGCAGAGATAACAGAAGTCATACTAATTGCAGTAAAAGTCAAATATAGATAAAAGTAGTAATAGTAACAGATTTTAGTGGTCAGCAATTGCCATTGCAGCAAGTGCAATAAAAGGGAAAAGGGTTATTGTTTCTGAACAAAAACCTATAAATCTGTGGCTCTAAACATGGGGACAGGGCCCAAAAGGGGACCTTAGCCAAAGGTCGTGAATGACAGCCAATAGTAGTTTTTGCTTCTGTTTAGTTATTTGCACTTTTTTTATTTGCCCTATTGATTTTATTTTTCACAAACAACTGTTTGTTATATGTTTAAAGTGTTGATGTTGTTATTTTGTTATATTGTTCTATTTATATATTGTTATTGTTTCTGAATAAGAATAAATTTCAACTTAAGTCGAAGTATTTTAATTTGCCTAAAATCTTTGTCCTGTGTTATTATGATCAAAATCATGATCAACTAATTGAAAATTGATAAATCACAAAATCATTCAATGATCATGAAAATTCAAATTTTCAATTTTCATTCAAGTTTGCATATTGCATTCACTTCATAAATTATGGCGCATTGTTACATAAAAGTAGATAAGCTGCTTTTCTGAGTATAAAAGTATTGATATTGGTATTGGTATCAACAGTACTGGCTCTGTATTTACTTGGTATGGGATCATACCAAATTTTGCAGTATCGCACACTCCTATTAGTTTCTATGTTTTGTTTCGTAATACATGACCTGTGATATCATGGTCTGGCTCAATTATCACTGGCCAATCATTAGCCAATCAGAGATGACAACCCACCTGGTTGTTAGAGGGGTGGGACTTAAAAGGGGCAGGTGAAGGCCGCCAGAACGCTAGAAACAGGGGGGACACGGGAAAGTTGGTTGTGAGTTCATTCAAATCTGTGAAATACTGTTGTTCATCAGGTGAAGACCCGGGACTTTGAGTCAAAGTGTAACCTGATAAAACCGGACGCTGAGCCGTGTGTTGGAGCTGGTTTCAGCTCGTAGTTCAGCTAAACCACGGTACCACTGCGACCACCACGCGCTGCACCGAGTCCGCCATTACCGCGCCGGTTTGGAGGAGAGGAGAGCGCGTGTGCGCGGAACGCAGACTTCCACCGAGTTTCCGAGTGAGTATGGAGACAGTGTGAGCACACTGAGGGAAACAGACCAGTTGTTTCAGACCAGGTGTATCAGCCTGTGAATCTCTGTACTTCAGATGCCGCAACAGAGGCCTTTCCACCCTGTGAGCCACAGACGCCACTTTCTGCTCACGCCCGCGCACACGCTCGCGCACACAGCCTCAGTGCGCGTGTCTCCATCGCACCGCTCACCTTGGACAGACGGTTTGGAAACGGCTTTCTGGACTTTCTATGAAAAGTGAGTACACACAACATTTCAATCCACGCTCACAGGTGCAGCAGCGGCCTGGGTGAAGGTGAATCTCTGGGATGTGGTTCGCTCTGAGTGAAGCTCGGATGGTAAAATACCGTCATCCGTTTGATCAGTGTTGATTTTCCGTTTTATACATCGAGCAGAATTTAATCAACAATATTTAAAGAGTGAAACGCTGCTCAGTGAAGAGAATGTGCTTCCGATCTCTAAACCACCTGCAGTCAGTCTGAAAATCTTCATCTTTCAGCTGCACCACAGTCATCCTCACTCAAACACCACAGTCTCCAATGTGATCAATAACTATGACAGGAATGTTCCTTCAGCAGGAGAAATGATTATTCCCTGATCAGTGCGTGTATAAAGCTTCACACAGATGGATTTATGTTCAGTGAACTGATGTCCTCAGAGTGTGAGTGTTGGACAGGATCAGTCCACCCTGTGTCTTCAGGTGAATTGGCTCTGACCTGCAGACTCAGACTGATCTGTTTCTTCTTCTTCTTCTTCTTTCAGGGTCCACAAAGAGATCAGCATGAGAATAAATCAACGAATAGTAAGTTAAGTTTTTATTCTGCTGCAGGGGTGTGTTTGATGGGCCGCCGTGCCACCTGTCAGCTGATGTGCTGAGCTCTCTCTCTCAGCCTGTTGTGTTTTGATGGCCCCCTGTCATCATGAGCTTAGATTAGCTTTGAGGTGTTTGATAGGCCACTGTGCTACCCATCTCTCTTTTGCACACACACACACACACACACACACAGATGCTGTGCTGATCTCTCTCACAGCCTGTTGTGTGTTGATGGGGCCCTGTCTTCTGATGGCTCCCTGTCATCATGAGTTCGGATCAGCTTTGAGTTGTTGATCAGCCACTGTGCTACCTGTCTCTCTCACACACACAGCTGCTGTGCTGATCTCTCTCTCAGCCTGTTGTGTTCTGATGGCCCCCTGTCATCATAAGCTTGCATTAGCTTCGAAGTGTTTGATAGGCCACTGTGCAACCTGTCTCTCTCACACACAGAGTAGCTGTGCTGATTTCCCTCTCACAGCCTTTTGTGTGTTAATGGGGCCCTGTCTTCTGATGGCCCCCGGTCACCATAAGTTTGGATCGGCCACTGTGCTACCTGTCTCTCTCTCGTACACACACAGCTGCTGTGCTGATCTCTCTCTCACAGCCTGTTGTGTTCTGATAGCTTCCTGTCATCATGAACTTCGATCGGCCACTGTGATACCTGTCTCTCTCACACACAGAGTTGCTGTGCTAATCTCTCTCACAGTCTCTTAAGTTTTGATTGTGGCCCCATGTTAGTTTGGTGTGGCCCTGTATTCTCATGGCCCCCCGCCGTCATGTACTTGGATCAGCTTTGAGGTGTTTAATTGGTTTGCCTTGCCACCTGTCTCATACACACACACGTGGCCACCATGCCATAATTATTTATGTCCGCCCGACCGCTCTCGCGCGCTCCCTTGCGCTCTCTCGCGCTCTCTCGCGCTCTCTCTCTCCCCCTCCCTCCCCCTCCCTCCATGTGTTCGTCGATTTTGACCACGTTGGATCAAGAGGCTATACGAGGTATTTGACTTTCATTTTTTGATGTTGGGATGTCTGGCCGCCGTGCCATAACTTTTCCTCCTACAGAATTTGTTCCTGTCCATCCATTATGGCTGCCATTCATAGTCTCTTTTTCTCTATTGGTCGGGCGGTTGTTTGTTTTTTTTATTTATCTGTTTGTTCGTCGATTCTGACTACACTGGATCAAGACGATATATGAGGTATGTGACACTCAGTTGTTTGATGCTGGGATGTCTGGCCGCCGTGCCATAACTTTTCCTCCTATAGAATTTGTTCCTGTCCATCCTTCCAACCGGGCTGCTATCTGCCCGTCTATTATTATTTTGGGTCTTCAAAAATTAGGAGGTAGCTTTTTTCTCTGTTTGCTCGGCTGCAATGCCAATATCTGCCACACACACAGACTCACATTCACACATCTGTCTCTCACTCTCATCAGCCTGCTAGGGGCTGATCTAGGGGCCCAGCATTGGGGCAGTTTAGGGCCTGTGTCTCTCTGTCTGATATGGTCGATAGGTGACCGTCTACCTAATATGGCTGATTTGGGGAGCCCTCTGTGTCGAAGGGCCCTGTGTTGGGTCTCACATAGGAGCCTGTCCTCCTTTGTCTCTCTCTAATATGCCTCATGTGGGCTGATTGGGGGACCCTGTGTTTTGTCTTATTTAGGGACCTGTCCTCCATTGTCTCTCTAGTATGCCTCATGTGGGCTGATTTCGGTCTGATTTTGGGGCCTGTCCTCATTTTTCTCTCTCTAATTTATGCCACATGTGGGCTGATTTGGGGACCCTGTTTTGGGTCTGATTTAGGGGCCTGTCCTCCTTTGTCTCTCTCTAATGTGCCAGTTATGGGCTGATTTGGGGACCCTGTGTTGTCTGATTTTGGTCTCTCTCCCTCCCCCCCCCCCCCCCCCCCCCCCCATTGGTTTTATTATCAGATCAACCTAAATACCAAATTTCCAAAGCAGACATATGACTGGCAAAATACACACTGATATATAAATATCAGAAGTTATATCACACAACAAAATGCTTCAAATAAGACAAAATAACTTAAACTTGTGACCATGGTCACAAGTTTGGAAGGACAGAATAACTTTGGCAGCTGTAAAATACATTTACACACCTACATGTCTACCATGTAGGTGTGCTGGTCGTCTCTTATGCTCTGACAAGCACTAACGCCATTTTCTCCAAGTAGGTGTTGTATTGTAGTTTAAACAGAATCCAAATATTGGAATGAAACTTTTAATGTATATGTGTGTGTGTGTGTGTATATATATATATATATATATATATATATATATATATATATATATATATATATATATATATATATATACGCACACGCACATGTTTTTTTATAAACTGTCTCCACATGTAAATTAGTAAATTCTTTTAATCTGTGGATTAAGCATGTATAAGGTTAACCTTAACCTAAGATAATAACTGATTATTTGGGACCAAAACTTTGATAATGATTTGCCTGTATTTTGACTGGTTATTGATAATTGGTTTAAATGGAATTATTGATAGATCTGAATCTGAATAGATCTGAATTAGTTGTAAATGTGTTTCTGATATTGGCTTTCTCAAGCAGTGATTCAGCCCATGGATGATGTTTGATGAATGCATTTAAAATCTGTATTGGCATCTGAGATACATTTGTGATCACATTTTTTCATATTGAGTAATATTGTTAGGTCAGTAAGTTGGGAAGTTCTCTATCAGTAAATGTTGGTACATGGGCAGGTCTGATGTAGATGGATTGGGGATCCTCCAATGTAAGAGTTGGGGGTTTTTTTTTATAGTATTCAGCCTGTGTCCTGACTATAGTCACATCACTGTCTATCATCACCAGCCAAATTTTGACAGAAGCTTTATTGTACAGGGAGGGTGAGTTGGACTTCGAGGTCAAACACTGGCTTGTCTCGCTCTGTCGCGTTTCGTTCCAAGGGGAGACTGGAGTAGGACTTTTCTGGGTTGCAGTAGGTGTGGTGAGGAAAAGTTTTTTTTTTTTTTTATTGCATGGTGGACAGGGTAAGGGAAGGAAGCCTGGCAGAGAGACAACTCAGATAGCTCAGATGACTGTAAAGATGCACCCAGTTTGGGTATATTTGCTTCATTTTCCATCTAGTGGTGATGATGAACAATAATGATTAATTTGCGCCTTCTGAGCTATGTGCAATTGTCATGGGCTGAATTAAAGAGAAGGTCTTAAGGATAACAGGCTTTGTCTTGAAATACAACTGCTAATCTTTATAAACCTGAACAGAGTGACAGCCATTTCAGAAGGCAACCCTGAAAAGATGTTTACAGATGGTAGAGAACCCTTTCACTGAGTTTCAAAAACCATGTCAAAGACACTAGAGGGGAAGACACATTTAAGGCCTCGTTCCAGTGCTTGAAGGAACAGAGTGAGGAAGACATGTTGAAGTTTGCACAGACCATAAATTCTGCCTAAATGATTTTATAGCTGCTGTAGTTCAATTATGAGTGAACTGAGATCTTATTCTGTGGCTGAACCTCCAGTGATGGTGTCACGCTCTTTATCCATGCTGATTACTTTTACATTGTTACACACATTGCTCCCTTATTGTCAGCTGATGCTGTCAGTTTTCTGTTCTTTAGCGCCTTATCCATATGAGTGTCATGTTATTTATTTTATTCATTTATTTTGACTTTACATATTTATCTGCATGTTTTTTCTTTTGCTTTCATAGTTAGCCTTTATCTTAAATTTTTATTGTGAAGTTATTTAACTTTGCCATTTGGATGAAGAAAACCTTGTACTCTGTAGTGCTTGATCATTTGTGTTTTTTTGTTTGTTTGTTTTTTTATTTCTTACTCTACATTTGGACTTTTCTGTCTCTGAGCCCAAAACATGGAGCGGTCAACCTGTTCATATGATTAGTCTGCAAAAGGTATAAGGTGTAGTAGAAGACAATCGTGTCTTTTCAGACTGTCTCCGTGTATGTCAGGACATTGGACCTGCTAATTATTGCTGAACCTCTGTAGAAGGGTTTCCAAACATCACAAGACCACGGCAGAACATACTGAGGAGGAGTTCCACAGGCAATACAGAACTGGAATGTGATTAAGTTTTGAGTTAACGGACTGATGGATTGGTGAGTTTGGAGACTCCCAGCAGATTTTTCACCCTGCAGGAATGGATGCACTGGACTGTTCCACAACACTCTGTGAAAGCAGCAGACACCAGAGTCAGAGGAAATTAGTCAGAGGAAGTGAGAGAGCAGCAAACAAAGGTAAGATCTGAGGTCACGTTGAAGATTTGCTTTAGACAGTTTTTTACTTAATACTAATGATTGTTTTTCTCTGTTTGAGTCATATGTCCAACATTAAGAAAGTCTGGAAGGGGAATGTTGGAGCCTGACCTGATCCACCAAGCCCTGGACACCGCCTACATCTCCAGACCTCACCTCTGAATGACTGTTACAGCCACATCAAGTCAGTCACAAGTTTGCAAGCTGCTCTTTAAACCACAGGACATGACCAAGAAGTGAGTCTGCTGCATCTTGGAGGTGGATGGTCTGATCTTCTGTGTAGTGAAGCTCAAGTGCTGATTAAGCACAGACTGTGACCATTTATTAACTCTGTTGTTGGAACCGAAGTTTTACCAGCTCTTCACTTGTGATGCCTCAAGAGGACATGGTCTCAGGAAAGTGCAAAGGAAACACATCTGGATCTGTAGTGTTGGTTTTCAGCTCATAGTTCACGTGTTACGAATGAATTGTTCAGCTATGTTTTTGTTTTTTTGTTTGATTAAGAAACAATCTTCTTTGCATGTGTGTCAGATTTAGAGAAACTTTATTAATTTCTGGAGGAAAATTCTTTAGTTATAATCAAACTCCCAATGGAAAATGAAGAAAATGCAATGTAGTATGCAAAAGAGTTTGAAGACAGAAGTAAGATAAAAACATTTTTTAGATAAATTTAAATTAAAAATAACAAATAAAATAAAAAAGACTACAATACCCCAAAATGAAAAAAAAACAAAAACATGTCTTCATATTTATATTTACATAGGTACATCATAGGTCTAAAGTTATATAGAAGTGTTGAGGTAAAAAGGTGGAGTGTGAGCAAGGAGACTGATGACTGGTTTAAATGGAATTATTGATCATTGCTATTCTGATCTGATGAATTGGTTGTAAATGTGTTTCTGATGCTGGCTTTCTCAAGCAGTGATTCAGCCCATGGATGATGTTTTATGAATGCCTTTAAAATCTGTATTGGCATCTGAGATACATTTGTAATCACATTTTTTCATATTGAGTAAAATCATTGTTAGGTCAGTAAGTTGCTAAGTTTTCCATCTTTAAATGGTGGAGGTACACGAGCAGGTCTGACGTAGATGGATTGGAGATCCTCCAAAGTAAGAATTGTTTTTTAATAGTATTCGGCCTGTGTCCTGAGCATAGTGGCATTGCTGTCCATCATCACCTCCCAAATTTTGATAGAAGCTTTATTGTACAGGGAGGGTGAGTTGGACTTTGAGGTCAAACACTGGCTCGTCTCACTCTGCCAAGTTGTGTTCCAAGGGGAGACTGGAGTAGGACCTTTCTAGGTTGAAATAGGTCTGGTGAGGAAAAGTTTTGCGATTCTTACGTTTTTTGGCGTCGGCACAAAGGGAGGCCTCCCGACAGGGGAATTTTTCCCGCCCCTGTAAAGCGCTATGTACGGTCAATTGCGGACAAGATTCACTGCGTTATCAAGCGAAGTGATTATTTGAGTCAGGTTTAAGTGTAGGTGGGTTCGTACTTTTTTTTTTTTTTTTTTTTTTGTTATTGCGTGGTGGATAGGGTAAGGGAAGGAAGGCTGGCAGAGAGACAACTCAGATAGCTCGGACAACTGTAAAGATGCACCCACTTTGGGTATATTTGCTTCATTTTCCATCTCATGGTGATGATGAACGCAGTGACCACTGTGAAAACCTAATAGATGTGGCAAGTTTACCAGGTTGAACAATGATTAATTCACTCCTACTAAGCTACGTGCTAGTGACATACTTGAAATGAGACATTGTCATGGGCTGAATTGAAGAGAAAGTCTTAAGGATAACAGGCTTTGTTTTGAAGTAGAATTGCTAATCTTTATAAACAAATGTGAACAGAGTGACAGCCATTTCAGAGGGCAAACCTGAAAAGATGTTTACAGATGGTAGAAAAACCTTTAAAACCTTTAAAACCTTTAAAAAAAAAATCATGTCAAAGACACATTTAGGGCCTTGTTCAAGTGCTTCAAGGAACAGAGTGAGGAAGACATGTTGAAGTTTGCACAGACTATAAATTCTTCTTAAATTATTCTTTTTATTTTGGTTTGACTTAACATATTTATGTTTTTTTTTATTCTTTTGGTTTCATATATATCTTTTTTTTTTAATTTTGTTACTGTGAATTTATTTAAATTTATTTAACTTTTGGATGAAGAAAACCTTGTACTCTGTAGTGCTTGATCATTTGTGGGGGGTTTTTTGTTTGTTTTTTTATTTCTTACTTTACTTTTGGACTTTTCTGTCTCTCAACCCAAGACCTGGAGCTTTGAAAGTGTTGATATGATTAGTCTGCAAAAGTTGTAAAGTGCAGTAGGAGACTATAGTGTCTTCTCAGACTGTCTCCATGTACCTCAGGACATTGGACCTGCTAATAACTGCTGAGCCTCTGTGGGAGGGTTTGCAAAGATCACAAGACCACGGTAGAACATGCTGAGGAGTTCCACAGGCAATACAGAACTGGGATGTGATAAAGTTTTGAGTTAATGGACTGATGGATTGGTGAGTTCGGAGACTCCCAGTAGACTTTCCACCCTGCAAGAATGGATGCACTGGACTGTTCCACAACACTCTGTGAAAGCAGCAGACACCAGAGTCAGAGTAAATTAGACAGAGGAAGTGAGAGAGCGGCAACCAAAGGTAAGATCTGAGGTTATGTTAAAAGTTTGGTTTAGTCTATTTGCTTTTTACTTATTACTAATGATTTTTTTTTTCTCTGTTTAAGTCATATGTCCAACCATAAGGAAGGCTGGAAGGGGAATGTTGTGGCCTGGCCTGATCCACCAAGCCCTGGACACCGTCTAGATCTCTGGACCTCACCTCTCAAAGGACTGTTGTAGCCTGCATCGCACAAGTCTGCAAGGTGCTCTTTAAACTACAGGACACAACCAGGAAGTGAGTCTGCTGCATCTCGGAGGTGGATGGGCTGATCTTCTGCATAGTGAAGGTCAAGTGCTGATTAAGCACAGACTGTGACCATTTATTAACTCTGTTGTTGGAACCGAAGTTTTACCAGCTCTTCACTTGTGATGCCTCAAGAGGACATGGTCTCAGGAAAGTGCAAAGGAAACACATCTGGATCTGTAATGTTGGCTTCCTCAAGCAGTGATTCAGCCCATGGACAATGTTTTATGAATGCATTTAAAATCTGTATTGGCATCTGAGATACATTAGTGATCACATTTTTTTATATTGAGTAAAATCATTGTTAGGTCAGTAAGTTGCCAAGTTTTCCATCATTGAATGGTGGAAGAACACGGGAAGGTCTGATGTCGATCGATTGGTCAGCCGCTGTCCTGAGCATAGTGGCACTGCTGTCCATCATCGCCTCCCAAATTTTGATAGAAGCTTTATTGTACAGGGAGGGTGAGTTGGACTTTGAGGTCAAACACTGGCTCGTCTTGCTCTGCCAAGTTTTGTTCCAAGGGGAGACTGGAGTAGGACCTTTCTAGGTTGAAGTAGGTGTGGTGAGGAAAAGTTTTACGATTCTTATGTTTTTTGGCGTCGGCACAAAGGGAGGCCTCCCGACAGGGGAATTTTTCCCACCCCTGTAAAGCGCTATGTACTGTAAATTGCGGACAAGATTCACTGCGTTATCAAGCAAAGTGGGGCTATTTGAGTCAGGTTTAAGTGTAGGTGGGTTCATACTTTTTTTTTTTTTTTTTTTTTTTTTTTTAATTTGCGTAGTGGACAGGGTAAGGGAAGGAAGCCTGGCAGAGAGACGACTCAGATAGCTCAGACGACTGTAAAGATGCACCCACTTTGGGTATATTTGCTTCATTTTCCATCTCATGGTGATGATGAACGCAGTGACCACTGTGAAAACCTAATAGATGTGGCAAGTTTATCAGGTTGAACAATAATGATTAATTTGCTCCTTCTGAGCTATGTGCAATTGACATACGTGTCATGAGACATTGTCATGGGCTGAATTGAAGAGAAAGTCTTAAGAATAACACGTTTTGTCTTGAAGTAGAATTGCTAATCTTTATAAACTTATGTGAACAGAGTGACAGCCATTTCAGAGGGCAAACCTGAAAAGATGTTTACAGATGGTAGAAAAACCTTTCTCTATGTTTCAAAAAAATCATGTCAAAGACACATTTAGGGCCTCGTTTGAGTGCCTGAAGGAACAGAGTGAGGAAGACATGTTGAAGTTTGCACAGACCATAAATTCTTCTTAAACCATTCTGTAGCTGCCGCAGTTCGATTATGAGTGAACTGAGGCCTTAATCTGTGGCTGAACCTCCAGTGATATTGTTACTCTCTTTATCCGTGCTATATACTTTTACATTGTCTGTTGCATACATTGCTCCAAAATTGTCAGTTCCCTGTCCTTTAGCACCTGTTTCATGTACTTATCATGTTATTTTATTTTGACTTTACATATTTATGTGTATGTTTTTTTTATTTTTTTGTTTTCATAGTTATCCTTTTCTTTAATTGTGAATTTATTTAACTTTGTCACTTGGATTAAGACAAGCTTGTATTCTGTAGTGCTTGACCATTACTTTTCTGTCTCTCAGCCCAAGACATGGAGCTGTCAACCTGTTGATATGATTAGTCTGCAAAAGTTGTAAAGTGCAGTAGGACATAATAGCATCTTCCCAGACTGTCTCCATGTATATGATGACATTGGACTTGCTAATTACTGCTGAGCCTCTGTGGGAGGGTTTGCAAAGATCACAAGACCATGGCAGAACATGCTGAAGAGGAGTTACACAGGCAATACAGAACTGGAATGTGATGAAGTTCTGAGTTAATGGATGGATGAGTTCAGAGGCTCCCAGCAGATTTTCCAGCCTGCAGAGATGGATGCACTGGACTGTTCCACAACAGTCTGTGAAAGCAGCAGACACCAGAGTCAGAGGAAGTGAGAGAGCGGCAACCAAAGGTAAGATCTGAGTTCATGTTGAAGATTTGCTTGAGTCTTTTTGCTTTTTACTTATTTCTAATGATTGTTTTTTTCCCTCTGTTTAAGTCATATGTCCAACCATAAGGAAGGCTGGAAGGGGAATGTTGTGGCCTGACCTGATCCACCAAGCCCTGGACACCGCCTACGTCTCCAGACCTCACCTCTGAATGACTGTTGCAGCCACATCGCACAAGTCTGCAAGGTGCTCTTTAAACCACAGGACATGACCAAGAAGTGAGTCTGCTGCATCTAGGAGGTGGATGGGCTGATCTTCTGTGTAGTGAAGCTCAAGTGCTGATTAAGCACAGACTGTGACCATTTATTAACTCTGTTGTTGGAACCGAAGTTTTACCAGCTCTTCACTTGTGATGCCTCAAGAGGACATGGTCTCAGGAAAGTGCAACGGAAACACATCTGGATCTGTAATGTTGGCTTTCTCAAGTGGTTTTTCAGCTCATAGGCCATGTATTATGAATGAATTGTCCAGCTGTGTTTTTGTTTTTTGTTAGATTCAGAAACAAACACTTTCTTCTTTGTATATGTGTCAGAATCAGAGAAGCTTAATTAATTCTTGGACAGAAATTCTTTAGTTACAATCAAACTCCCAAAGGGAAAATGAAGAAAATGTAACATAGTATGCAGAAGAGTTGGAAGACAGAAATAAGATAAAAACATTTTTTCTTTTTTCTTCAGATAAATGTAAATTAAAAACAACAAATTGAATTTTAAAAAAGTGAGTTTATAGAAGCGATTAGTGTTGAGGTAAAACGTAGAGTGTGAGTAAGGAGACTGATGACTGCTTTAAATAGAATTATTAATAGAACATTACTGTTCTGATCTGATGAAATTAGTTGTAAATGTGTTGCTGATATTGGCTTTCTCATGCAGTTATTCAGCCCATGGATGATGTTTTATGAATCCATTTAAAATCTGTATTGACATCTGAGATACATTTGTGATCACATTTTTTTATATTGAGTAAAATCATTGTTAGGTCAGTAAGTTGCTAAGTTTTCCATCATTAAATGGTGGAAGAACACGGGCAGGTCTGATGCCGATTGATTGGTCAGCCGCTGTCCTGAGCATAGTTGTATTGCTGTCCATCATCACCAGCCAAATTTTGATAGAAGCTTTATTGTATAGGGAGCGTGAGTTGGACTTTGAGGTCAAACACTGGCTCGTCTTGCTCTGCCAAGTTTCGTTCCAAGGGGAGACTGGAGTAGGACCTTTCTGGGTTGAAGTAGGTGTGGTGAGGAAAGATTTTGCGATTCTTATGTTTTTTGGCGTCGGCACAAAGGGAGGCCTCCCGACGGGAATTTATCCCGTTCCTGTAAAGCGCTATGTACGGTCAATCGCGGACAAGATTCACTGCGTTATCAAGCAAAGTGGGGCTATTTGAGTCAGGTTTAAGTGTAGGTGGGTTCGTACTTTTTTTTTGTTTGTTTAATTTGCGTAGTGGACAGGGTAAGGGAAGGAAGCCTGGCAGAGAGACGACTCAGATAGCTCAGACGACTGTAAAGATGCACCCACTTTGGGTATATTTGCTTCATTTTCCATCTCATGGTGATGATGAACGCAGTGACCACTGTGAAAACCTAATAGATGTGGCAAGTTTATCAGGTTGAACAATAATGATTAATTTGCTCCTACTGAGCTATGTGCAATTGACATACGTGTCATGAGACATTGTCATGGGCTGAATTGAAGAGAAAGTCTTAAGGATAACACGTTTTGTCTTGAAGTAGAATTGCTAATCTTTATAAACTAATGTGAACAGAGTGACAGCCATTTCAGAGGGCAAACCTGAAAAGATGTTTACAGATGGTAGAAAAACCTTTCACTATGTTTCAAAAAAATCATGTCAAAGACACATTTAGGGCCTCGTTTGAGTGCCTGAAGGAACAGAGTGAGGAAGACATGTTGAAGTTTGCACAGACCATAAATTCTTCTTAAATCATTCTGTAGCTGCCGCAGTTCGATTATGAGTGAACTGAGGCCTTAATCTGTGGCTGAACCTCCAGTGATGGTGTTACTCTCTTTATCCATGCTATATACTTTTACATTGTCTGTTGCACACATTGCTCCAAAATTGTCAGTTCCCTGTCCTTTAGCACCTGTTTCATATACTTATCATGTTATTTTAGTTTGACTTTACATATTTATGTGTATGTTTTGGGTTTTTTTTATTCTTTTGTTTTCATAGTTATCCTTTTCTTTAATTGTGAATTTATTTAACTTTGTCACTTGGATTAAGACAAGCTTGTGTTCTGTAGTGCTTGACCATTACTTTTCTGTCTCTCAGCCCAAGACATGGAGCTGTCAACCTGTTGATATGATTAGTCTGCAAAAAGTGTAAAGTGCAGTAGGACATAATAGCATCTTCCCAGACTGTCTCCATGTATATGATGACATTGGACTTGCTAATTACTGCTGAGCCTCTGTGGGAGGGTTTGCAAAGATCACAAGACCACGGCAGAACATGCTGAAGAGGAGTTACACAGACAATACAGAACTGGAATGTGATGAAGTTCTGAGTTAATGGATGGATGAGTTCAGAGGCTCCCAGCAGATTTTCCAGCCTGCAGAGATGGATGCACTGGACTGTTTCACAACAGTCTGTGAAAGCAGCAGACACCAGAGTCAGAGGAAGTGAGAGAGCGGCAACCAAAGGTAAGATCTGAGTTCATGTTGAAGATTTGCTTGAGTCTTTTTGCTTTTTACTTATTTCTAATGATTGTTTTTTTCCCTCTGTTTAAGTCATATGTCCAACCATAAGGAAGGCTGGAAGGGGAATGTTGTGGCCTGACCTGATCCACCAAGCCCTGGACACCGCCTACGTCTCCAGACCTCACCTCTGAATGACTGTTGCAGCCACATCGCACAAGTCTGCAAGGTGCTCTTTAAACCACAGGACATGACCAAGAAGTGAGTCTGCTGCATCTAGGAGGTGGATGGGCTGATCTTCTGTGTAGTGAAGCTCAAGTGCTGATTAAGCACAGACTGTGACCATTTATTAACTCTGTTGTTGGAACCGAAGTTTTACCAGCTCTTCACTTGTGATGCCTCAAGAGGACATGGTCTCAGGAAAGTGCAACGGAAACACATCTGGATCTGTAATGTTGGCTTTCTCAAGTGGTTTTTCAGCTCATAGGTCATGTATTATGAATGAATTGTCCAGCTGTGTTTTTGTTTTTTGTTAGATTCAGAAACAAACACTTTCTTCTTTGTATATGTGTCAGAATCAGAGAATCTTAATTAATTCTTGGACAGAAATTCTTTAGTTACAATCAAACTCCCAAAGGGAAAATGAAGAAAATGTAACATAGTATGCAGAAGAGTTGGAAGACAGAAATAAGATAAAAACATTTTTTCTTTTTTCTTCAGATAAATGTAAATTAAAAACAACAAATTGAATTTTAAAAAAGTGAGTTTATAGAAGCGATTAGTGTTGAGGTAAAACGTAGAGTGTGAGTAAGGAGACTGATGACTGCTTTAAATAGAATTATTAATAGAACATTACTGTTCTGATCTGATGAAATTAGTTGTAAATGTGTTGCTGATATTGGCTTTCTCATGCAGTTATTCAGCCCATGGATGATGTTTTATGAATCCATTTAAAATCTGTATTGACATCTGAGATACATTTGTGATCACATTTTTTTTATATTGAGTAAAATCATTGTTAGGTCAGTAAGTTGCTAAGTTTTCCATCATTAAATGGTGGAAGAACACGGGCAGGTCTGATGCCGATTGATTGGTCAGCCGCTGTCCTGAGCATAGTTGTATTGCTGTCCATCATCACCAGCCAAATTTTGATAGAAGCTTTATTGTATAGGGAGCGTGAGTTGGACTTTGAGGTCAAACACTGGCTCGTCTTGCTCTGCCAAGTTTCGTTCCAAGGGGAGACTGGAGTAGGACCTTTCTGGGTTGAAGTAGGTGTGGTGAGGAAAGATTTTGCGATTCTTATGTTTTTTGGCGTCGGCACAAAGGGAGGCCTCCCGACGGGAATTTATCCCGTTCCTGTAAAGCGCTATGTACGGTCAATCGCGGACAAGATTCACTGCGTTATCAAGCAAAGTGGGGCTATTTGAGTCAGGTTTAAGTGTAGGTGGGTTCGTACTTTTTTTTTTTTTTTTTTTTTTTTTTTTTTAATTTGCGTAGTGGACAGGGTAAGGGAAGGAAGCCTGGCAGAGAGACGACTCAGATAGCTCAGACGACTGTAAAGATGCACCCACTTTGGGTATATTTGCTTCATTTTCCATCTCATGGTGATGATGAATGCAGTGACCACTGTGAAAACCTAATAGATGTGGCAAGTTTATCAGGTTGAACAATAATGATTAATTTGCTCCTACTGAGCTATGTGCAATTGACATACGTGTCATGAGACATTGTCATGGGCTGAATTGAAGAGAAAGTCTTAAGGATAACACGTTTTGTCTTGAAGTAGAATTGCTAATCTTTATAAACTAATGTGAACAGAGTGACAGCCATTTCAGAGGGCAAACCTGAAAAGATGTTTACAGATGGTAGAAAAACCTTTCACTATGTTTCAAAAAAATCATGTCAAAGACACATTTAGGGCCTCGTTTGAGTGCCTGAAGGAACAGAGTGAGGAAGACATGTTGAAGTTTGCACAGACCATAAATTCTTCTTAAATCATTCTGTAGCTGCCGCAGTTCGATTATGAGTGAACTGAGGCCTTAATCTGTGGCTGAACCTCCAGTGATGGTGTTACTCTCTTTATCCATGCTATATACTTTTACATTGTCTGTTGCACACATTGCTCCAAAATTGTCAGTTCCCTGTCCTTTAGCACCTGTTTCATATACTTATCATGTTATTTTAGTTTGACTTTACATATTTATGTGTATGTTTTGGGTTTTTTTTATTCTTTTGTTTTCATAGTTATCCTTTTCTTTAATTGTGAATTTATTTAACTTTGTCACTTGGATTAAGACAAGCTTGTATTCTGTAGTGCTTGACCATTACTTTTCTGTCTCTCAGCCCAAGACATGGAGCTGTCAACCTGTTGATATGATTAGTCTGCAAAAAGTGTAAAGTGCAGTAGGACATAATAGCATCTTCCCAGACTGTCTCCATGTATATGATGACATTGGACTTGCTAATTACTGCTGAGCCTCTGTGGGAGGGTTTGCAAAGATCACAAGACCACGGCAGAACATGCTGAAGAGGAGTTACACAGACAATACAGAACTGGAATGTGATGAAGTTCTGAGTTAATGGATGGATGAGTTCAGAGGCTCCCAGCAGATTTTCCAGCCTGCAGAGATGGATGCACTGGACTGTTTCACAACAGTCTGTGAAAGCAGCAGACACCAGAGTCAGAGGAAGTGAGAGAGCGGCAACCAAAGGTAAGATCTGAGTTCATGTTGAAGATTTGCTTGAGTCTTTTTGCTTTTTACTTATTTCTAATGATTGTTTTTTTTCCCTCTGTTTAAGTCATATGTCCAACCATAAGGAAGGCTGGAAGGGGAATGTTGTGGCCTGACCTGATCCACCAAGCCCTGGACACCGCCTACGTCTCCAGACCTCACCTCTGAATGACTGTTGCAGCCACATCGCACAAGTCTGCAAGGTGCTCTTTAAACCACAGGACATGACCAAGAAGTGAGTCTGCTGCATCTAGGAGGTGGATGGGCTGATCTTCTGTGTAGTGAAGCTCAAGTGCTGATTAAGCACAGACTGTGACCATTTATTAACTCTGTTGTTGGAACCGAAGTTTTACCAGCTCTTCACTTGTGATGCCTCAAGAGGACATGGTCTCAGGAAAGTGCAACGGAAACACATCTGGATCTGTAATGTTGGCTTTCTCAAGTGGTTTTTCAGCTCATAGGTCATGTATTATGAATGAATTGTCCAGCTGTGTTTTTGTTTTTTGTTAGATTCAGAAACAAACACTTTCTTCTTTGTATATGTGTCAGAATCAGAGAAGCTTAATTAATTCTTGGACAGAAATTCTTTAGTTACAATCAAACTCCCAAAGGGAAAATGAAGAAAATGTAACATAGTATGCAGAAGAGTTGGAAGACAGAAATAAGATAAAAACATTTTTTCTTTTTTCTTCAGATAAATGTAAATTAAAAACAACAAATTGAATTTTAAAAAAGTGAGTTTATAGAAGCGATTAGTGTTGAGGTAAAACGTAGAGTGTGAGTAAGGAGACTGATGACTGCTTTAAATAGAATTATTAATAGAACATTACTGTTCTGATCTGATGAAATAAGTTGTAAATGTGTTGCTGATATTGGCTTTCTCATGCAGTTATTCAGCCCATGGATGATGTTTTATGAATCCATTTAAAATCTGTATTGACATCTGAGATACATTTGTGATCACATTTTTTTTATATTGAGTAAAATCATTGTTAGGTCAGTAAGTTGCTAAGTTTTCCATCATTAAATGGTGGAAGAACACGGGCAGGTCTGATGCCGATTGATTGGTCAGCCGCTGTCCTGAGCATAGTTGTATTGCTGTCCATCATCACCAGCCAAATTTTGATAGAAGCTTTATTGTATAGGGAGCGTGAGTTGGACTTTGAGGTCAAACACTGGCTCGTCTTGCTCTGCCAAGTTTCGTTCCAAGGGGAGACTGGAGTAGGACCTTTCTGGGTTGAAGTAGGTGTGGTGAGGAAAGATTTTGCGATTCTTATGTTTTTTGGCGTCGGCACAAAGGGAGGCCTCCCGACGGGAATTTATCCCGTTCCTGTAAAGCGCTATGTACGGTCAACCGCGGACAAGATTCACTGCGTTATCAAGCAAAGTGGGGCTATTTGAGTCAGGTTTAAGTGTAGGTGGGTTCGTACTTTTTTTTTTTTTTTTTTTTTTTTTAATTTGCGTAGTGGACAGGGTAAGGGAAGGAAGCCTGGCAGAGAGACGACTCAGATAGCTCAGACGACTGTAAAGATGCACCCACTTTGGGTATATTTGCTTCATTTTCCATCTCATGGTGATGATGAACGCAGTGACCACTGTGAAAACCTAATAGATGTGGCAAGTTTATCAGGTTGAACAATAATGATTAATTTGCTCCTACTGAGCTATGTGCAATTGACATACGTGTCATGAGACATTGTCATGGGCTGAATTGAAGAGAAAGTCTTAAGGATAACACGTTTTGTCTTGAAGTAGAATTGCTAATCTTTATAAACTAATGTGAACAGAGTGACAGCCATTTCAGAGGGCAAACCTGAAAAGATGTTTGCAGATGGTAGAAAAACCTTTCACTATGTTTCAAAAAAATCATGTCAAAGACACATTTAGGGCCTCGTTTGAGTGCCTGAAGGAACAGAGTGAGGAAGACATGTTGAAGTTTGCACAGACCATAAATTCTTCTTAAATCATTCTGTAGCTGCCGCAGTTCGATTATGAGTGAACTGAGGCCTTAATCTGTGGCTGAACCTCCAGTGATGGTGTTACTCTCTTTATCCGTGCTATATACTTTTACATTGTCTGTTGCACACATTGCTCCAAAATTGTCAGTTCCCTGTCCTTTAGCACCTGTTTCATATACTTATCATGTTATTTTAGTTTGACTTTACATATTTATGTGTATGGTTTTTTTTTTTGTTTTTTTTTTATTCTTTTGTTTTCATAGTTATCCTTTTCTTTAATTGTGAATTTATTTAACTTTGTCACTTGGATTAAGACAAGCTTGTATTCTGTAGTGCTTGACCATTACTTTTCTGTCTCTCAGCCCAAGACATGGAGCTGTCAACCTGTTGATATGATTAGTCTGCAAAAGTTGTAAAGTGCAGTAGGACATAATAGCATCTTCCCAGACTGTCTCCATGTATATGATGACATTGGACTTGCTAATTACTGCTGAGCCTCTGTGGGAGGGTTTGCAAAGATCACAAGACCACGGCAGAACATGCTGAAGAGGAGTTACACAGACAATACAGAACTGGAATGTGATGAAGTTCTGAGTTAATGGATGGATGAGTTCAGAGGCTCCCAGCAGATTTTCCAGCCTGCAGAGATGGATGCACTGGACTGTTCCACAACAGTCTGTGAAAGCAGCAGACACCAGAGTCAGAGGAAGTGAGAGAGCGGCAACCAAAGGTAAGATCTGAGTTCATGTTGAAGATTTGCTTGAGTCTTTTTGCTTTTTGCTTTTTACTTTTTACTTATTTCTAATGATTGTTTTTTTTCCTCTGTTTAAGTCATATGTCCAACCATAAGGAAGGCTGGAAGGGGAATGTTGTGGCCTGACCTGATCCACCAAGCCCTGGACACCGCCTACGTCTCCAGACCTCCCCTCTGAATGACTGTTGCAGCCACATTGCACAAGTCTGCAAGGTGCTCTTTATACCACAGGACATGACCAAGAAGTGAGTCTGCTGCATCTAGGAGGTGGATGGGCTGATCTTCTGTGTAGTGAAGCTCAAGTGCTGATTAAGCACAGACTGTGACCATTTATTAACTCTGTTGTTGGAACCGAAGTTTTACCAGCTCTTCACTTGTGATGCCTCAAGAGGACATGGTCTCAGGAAAGTGCAACGGAAACACATCTGGATCTGTAATGTTGGCTTTCTCAAGTGGTTTTTCAGCTCATAGGTCATGTATTATGAATGAATTGTCCAGCTGTGTTTTTGTTTTTTGTTAGATTCAGAAACAAACACTTTCTTCTTTGTATATGTGTCAGAATCAGAGAATCTTAATTAATTCTTGGACAGAAATTCTTTAGTTACAATCAAACTCCCAAAGGGAAAATGAAGAAAATGTAACATAGTATGCAGAAGAGTTGGAAGACAGAAATAAGATAAAAACATTTTTTCTTTTTTCTTCAGATAAATGTAAATTAAAAACAACAAATTGAATTTTAAAAAAGTGAGTTTATAGAAGCAATTAATGTTGAGGTAAAACGTAGAGTGTGAGTAAGGAGACTGATGACTGCTTTAAATAGAATTATTAATAGAACTTTACTGTTCTGATCTGATGAAATAAGTTGTAAATGTGTTGCTGATATTGGCTTTCTCATGCAGTTATTCAGCCCATGGATGATGTTTTATGAATCCATTTAAAATCTGTATTGACATCTGAGATACATTTGTGATCACATTTTTTTTATATTGAGTAAAATCATTGTTAGGTCAGTAAGTTGCTAAGTTTTCCATCATTAAATGGTGGAAGAACACGGGCAGGTCTGATGCCGATTGATTGGTCAGCCGCTGTCCTGAGCATAGTTGTATTGCTGTCCATCATCACCAGCCAAATTTTGATAGAAGCTTTATTGTATAGGGAGTGTGAGTTGGACTTTGAGGTCAAACACTGGCTCGTCTTGCTCTGCCAAGTTTCGTTCCAAGGGGAGACTGGAGTAGGACCTTTCTGGGTTGAAGTAGGTGTGGTGAGGAAAGATTTTGCGATTCTTATGTTTTTTGGCGTCGGCACAAAGGGAGGCCTCCCGACGGGAATTTATCCCGCTCCTGTAAAGCGCTATGTACGGTCAATCGCGGACAAGATTCACTGCGTTATCAAGCAAAGTGGGGCTATTTGAGTCAGGTTTAAGTGTAGGTGGGTTCGTACTTTTTTTTTTTTAATTTGCGTAGTGGACAGGGTAAGGGAAGGAAGCCTGGCAGAGAGACGACTCAGATAGCTCAGACGACTGTAAAGATGCACCCACTTTGGGTATATTTGCTTCATTTTCCATCTCATGGTGATGATGAATGCAGTGACCACTGTGAAAACCTAATAGATGTGGCAAGTTTATCAGGTTGAACAATAATGATTAATTTGCTCCTACTGAGCTATGTGCAATTGACATACGTGTCATGAGACATTGTCATGGGCTGAATTGAAGAGAAAGTCTTAAGGATAACACGTTTTGTCTTGAAGTAGAATTGCTAATCTTTATAAACTAATGTGAACAGAGTGACAGCCATTTCAGAGGGCAAACCTGAAAAGATGTTTACAGATGGTAGAAAAACCTTTCACTATGTTTCAAAAAAATCATGTCAAAGACACATTTAGGGCCTCGTTTGAGTGCCTGAAGGAACAGAGTGAGGAAGACATGTTGAAGTTTGCACAGACCATAAATTCTTCTTAAATCATTCTGTAGCTGCCGCAGTTCGATTATGAGTGAACTGAGGCCTTAATCTGTGGCTGAACCTCCAGTGATGGTGTTACTCTCTTTATCCATGCTATATACTTTTACATTGTCTGTTGCACACATTGCTCCAAAATTGTCAGTTCCCTGTCCTTTAGCACCTGTTTCGTATACTTATCATGTTATTTTAGTTTGACTTTACATATTTATGTGTATGTTTTGGTTTTTTTTTTATTCTTTTGTTTTCATAGTTATCCTTTTCTTTAATTGTGAATTTATTTAACTTTGTCACTTGGATTAAGACAAGCTTGTATTCTGTAGTGCTTGACCATTACTTTTCTGTCTCTCAGCCCAAGACATGGAGCTGTCAACCTGTTGATATGATTAGTCTGCAAAAGTTGTAAAGTGCAGTAGGACATAATAGCATCTTCCCAGACTGTCTCCATGTATATGATGACATTGGACTTGCTAATTACTGCTGAGCCTCTGTGGGAGGGTTTGCAAAGATCACAAGACCACGGCAGAACATGCTGAAGAGGAGTTACACAGACAATACAGAACTGGAATGTGATGAAGTTCTGAGTTAATGGATGGATGAGTTCAGAGGCTCCCAGCAGATTTTCCAGCCTGCAGAGATGGATGCACTGGACTGTTTCACAACAGTCTGTGAAAGCAGCAGACACCAGAGTCAGAGGAAGTGAGAGAGCGGCAACCAAAGGTAAGATCTGAGTTCATGTTGAAGATTTGCTTGAGTCTTTTTGCTTTTTACTTATTTCTAATGATTGTTTTTTTTCCCTCTGTTTAAGTCATATGTCCAACCATAAGGAAGGCTGGAAGGGGAATGTTGTGGCCTGACCTGATCCACCAAGCCCTGGACACCGCCTACGTCTCCAGACCTCACCTCTGAATGACTGTTGCAGCCACATCGCACAAGTCTGCAAGGTGCTCTTTAAACCACAGGACATGACCAAGAAGTGAGTCTGCTGCATCTAGGAGGTGGATGGGCTGATCTTCTGTGTAGTGAAGCTCAAGTGCTGATTAAGCACAGACTGTGACCATTTATTAACTCTGTTGTTGGAACCGAAGTTTTACCAGCTCTTCACTTGTGATGCCTCAAGAGGACATGGTCTCAGGAAAGTGCAACGGAAACACATCTGGATCTGTAGTGTTGGCTTTCTCAAGTGGTTTTTCAGCTCATAGGTCATGTATTATGAATGAATTGTCCAGCTGTGTTTTTGTTTTTTGTTAGATTCAGAAACGAACACTTTCTTCTTTGTATATGTGTCAGAATCAGAGAAGCTTAATTAATTCTTGGACAGAAATTCTTTAGTTACAATCAAACTCCCAAAGGGAAAATGAAGAAAATGTAACATAGTATGCAGAAGAGTTGGAAGACAGAAATAAGATAAAAACATTTTTTCTTTTTTCTTCAGATAAATGTAAATTAAAAACAACAAATTGAATTTTAAAAAAGTGAGTTTATAGAAGCGATTAGTGTTGAGGTAAAACGTAGAGTGTGAGTAAGGAGACTGATGACTGCTTTAAATAGAATTATTAATAGAACATTACTGTTCTGATCTGATGAAATTAGTTGTAAATGTGTTGCTGATTTTGGCTTTCTCATGCAGTTATTCAGCCCATGGATGATGTTTTATGAATCCATTTAAAATCTGTATTGACATCTGAGATACATTTGTGATCACATTTTTTTTATATTGAGTAAAATCATTGTTAGGTCAGTAAGTTGCTAAGTTTTCCATCATTAAATGGTGGAAGAACACGGGCAGGTCTGATGCCGATTGATTGGTCAGCCGCTGTCCTGAGCATAGTTGTATTGCTGTCCATCATCACCAGCCAAATTTTGATAGAAGCTTTATTGTATAGGGAGCGTGAGTTGGACTTTGAGGTCAAACACTGGCTCGTCTTGCTCTGCCAAGTTTCGTTCCAAGGGGAGACTGGAGTAGGACCTTTCTGGGTTGAAGTAGGTGTGGTGAGGAAAGATTTTGCGATTCTTATGTTTTTTGGCGTCGGCACAAAGGGAGGCCTCCCGACGGGAATTTATCCCGCTCCTGTAAAGCGCTATGTACGGTCAATCGCGGACAAGATTCACTGCGTTATCAAGCAAAGTGGGGCTATTTGAGTCAGGTTTAAGTGTAGGTGGGTTCGTACTTTTTTTTTTTTTTTTTAATTTGCGTAGTGGACAGGGTAAGGGAAGGAAGCCTGGCAGAGAGACGACTCAGATAGCTCAGACGACTGTAAAGATGCACCCACTTTGGGTATATTTGCTTCATTTTCCATCTCATGGTGATGATGAATGCAGTGACCACTGTGAAAACCTAATAGATGTGGCAAGTTTATCAGGTTGAACAATAATGATTAATTTGCTCCTACTGAGCTATGTGCAATTGACATACGTGTCATGAGACATTGTCATGGGCTGAATTGAAGAGAAAGTCTTAAGGATAACACGTTTTGTCTTGAAGTAGAATTGCTAATCTTTATAAACTAATGTGAACAGAGTGACAGCCATTTCAGAGGGCAAACCTGAAAAGATGTTTACAGATGGTAGAAAAACCTTTCACTATGTTTCAAAAAAATCATGTCAAAGACACATTTAGGGCCTCGTTTGAGTGCCTGAAGGAACAGAGTGAGGAAGACATGTTGAAGTTTGCACAGACCATAAATTCTTCTTAAATCATTCTGTAGCTGCCGCAGTTCGATTATGAGTGAACTGAGGCCTTAATCTGTGGCTGAACCTCCAGTGATGGTGTTTGTGGGTTCGTACCTTTTTTTTTTTCTTTTTTTTTGTATTGTCTGGTGGACAGGGTAAGGGAAGGAAGCCTGGCAGAGAGACGACTCAGATAGCTCAGACGACTGTAAAGATGCACTCACTTTGGGTATATTTGCTTCATTTTCCATCTCATGGTGATGATGAACGCAGTGACCACTGTGAAAACCTAATAGATGTGGCAAGTTTATCAGGTTGAACAATAATGATTAATTTGCTCCTACTGAGCTATGTGCTATTGACATACTTAAAATGCGACATTGTCATGGGCTGAATTGAAGAGAAAGTCTTAAGGATAACAGGCTTTGTCTTTAAGTAGAATTGCTAATCTTTATAAACTAGTGTGAACAGAGTGGCAGCCATTTCAGAGGGCAAACCTGAAAAGATGTTTACAGATGGTAGAAAAACCTTTCACTATGTTTAAAAAAAATCATGTCAAAGGCACTAGAAAGGAAGACATATTTAGGGCCTCGTTCGAGCTCCTGAAGGAACAAAGTGAGAAAGACATGTTGAAGTTTGGACAGAGACAAAAATAATGTAATGAGGTGGAACAAGCCTCTTAGCTTGATGGCTTGATGTTGGTTTAGCTTTATGGTAATTTTTGGGCCATAGTCAGTAGCGGTTTTGCTTTCCACTGCAGCATATTGAGAGTTTGATTTGTATTAAATATGATGCCTCTACAGTTGGACTTTCCAAAACTGATCTGCATAGATTTTAATAATGTATTGTTTTATACTTTTCTTCTTTTTTGTGTTTAACATTTAAAGTTATGGAGCACTGGCAGACAATCCACTATCGGCACCTTTATCCTGTAAGCACTGCCCTTAGTGTCAGCGGTCAGAGACCCACAGCAGCTGAAGCCTGCGGAAAAAGCTATCCCATCCCTCTCCCACATCCTAATTGTTACCAGAGATGCTGAAGGCTGCAGCTTCAGGAAGGAGAGAAGAGAAAGGACCTTTATTTCAATTATCCTGCCCCCTCTCCACAGACACTCTGTCTCAACACACACACACACACAAGCAATAGATCACCTTAGGACACCCTGATTGTGTGTGTACACGTGTGCACACAGGTAATTGAAATAAATGGCTGCGCTCGGCAGATGGGTCGCTAGCCCTCTGTTAAGTGACTGTAGCTGCGTGTATTGAATCTGTCTGTGAAACAATGGTCATTTAAGTGACGCAGAATGTAAAACCATGTGTCTGCCGTCAGATTTCTTTCTGTCTCAAACACACACACGTCTCTCACCACACAGTTAGTAGAGTGTGTAATTGTTCCTTTAGGTCACCAGGAAGATGAAGTGTGTCTGCTAACACAATTTCTCCAGGCTTTACCCAGCCTTTGTCGGCCATTTTGAGCCTGTTAAGCCCTCTCCTGTCCAGGCCACTGATTTCACTTGTCATATATATGTGTCAGCTGCTCCTTGATTGACAGCTGTCATTGTGATTGGCAGTTCAGATGGCACATGGCAACAGAAGGGGCAGTCTGTTGGGCAACACACTCAAAATCACAAGGAATGCACACACAAACACAGATGTACTAAAGACAGCAGTGCCTCAGCAGAGAGCAAATTCCCCAAATATCCAGACATTCTCAATTTTGGCTGCGAGGTAGCTTGAAAGCCAGCGGACCAAAAAAAAAAAAACACAAACAGCAGTCAGAAATAATGATAATAAAACATAACATTATAAAAATCACTGGTACATCAACACACCTCCTCCAATCCAGTAGCAGAGCCTAGACATTTAGAAATTCAAATGAGCTACACCCTTAAAGTATTAAACAAAAAAAATGTCTTTGTTCCACAGATCAAAAAGAAGATGGAGACAGGTTATAGTGAATATTCTGTGATTTAGATTTGGGTGTTACATTGGTTTGGTGGCATTTTAAGCACTGCAGCCTTTCTGTGGAAGCCTTGTCATTTTCTCCTTCAGCAAGTTAATGACGTATAAAGTTACTGCTGACACTACACAGCCTCCTCCATGTACATCACAATAAATGCACTTTGCTTTTCTTTAGTTGATGAAGTAAGTAAAAATATGCTAATTCGAACCTGAAAAGTCAGCTGATTTCCTTGTTATCCTGGTGCTGTGTCACCACTTCATGGGAAATTTCAGCACATTCACAACTAACCTGTCATGAATGTGAATTTTTTGGCTGACAGTGGAGAAAAGCTTTATAGAAGTATGTGGTACTGGGTCATGACCCAGCCTGTTTTTGAGTTTCAGATTCTTAATAAATAAAACATAAAGATGGTTCAATCCAAACTTAAATTTTAATTGTTTATTTAGTATCCAGTGTTACAGGGAAATACTTTAGATTTGAAACCAAGTTTTCAGGAGATATTTTAAAAAAATGTTATTTTTATCAGTATTTTTATCAGTGGTTTTCCATCGCTATCCAGTTTTAACTGCAACTCCACATTAGTTCCTGCTCTGATCTCTGTGGATTGAAAGGTGTAAATCTGTGACCACACCCAGCAGTGATGTAGCACTGTACATTAGTGCAGTGGTTCCTGACTTGTCTTGACAAAGGGTTCACATTTTCTTTCCTTAGTTATTAAATCACAGTCCACATGTAGTTTTAATTAATATCTGCTTAAAATGATGAAATAAGACATGCTGCAGATACAAATGCGCCCTGTAAATGTGCTCCAGTGAGCATTACAGCACCACCTATTGTTTCTCAGTACCCAGCGGCAGCCTGTGCACGCCATTGTTTATTTTTACATAAATCATAATTTTCGATCCTATAAGATTATTTTTATTAGATATGCCGAAAGTATTAGCAAACAATACTTTAGGGGCATTAAGGGGCAAACTTATTACCTACAATATTAGCAAATAAGTCTTAATCTACAAGACAGATTAATGTGACCAACTGTAGCACAGAAAAGAGAGAAGGCTAATGTGTACTTTCTCCAAATGGTCTTTTCCTCCACTAACCCACTAACAAGTGCATCTAATACAAAAACATCCTTAACATGAATCGTCATCCTGGCTGCTTTATGGATTAGAATGGGAATGAAGCCATGTAAAATAACTGTATTTTCTGCACATAGGCTGGAGAAAATAATAACTAATAACTTTTTCCAAACAATCTTTTTGCAGCAAAATTAGACTTGTTAATATATTAGTATTATATAAGTATAAGATGATGCTTATTAGTACTATTAATGTACATACCAGAGCTTCACATACAATAGACCGTGAGAGATGTTATGAATCATCTCTCAGCTTTGTTAAAAATTCAGGGTGAAGAAGAGGAACAGATCCATTCAGGGTTATGCAGAAAGAAGAGCCACCACTTTACTCTCTGACATAACCGCCTCCTTTTCCTGCCCTTAAAATAGCGTGTTCTGAAGCTGAGCCATTACAGTGACTACTGTTGAAGGTCTGAATATCTTTCTCTCAGACTGTGTAAATGTTATGGGGAAAGCTCTCTTTAGACAAAATTCAGCAACTGATGAGTGATACCTGGTTTTATACAAGTCTAGGATTTTACAAGTTACCATTTCATTAATTCTGAGAAGAACGACAATGAAAATACTCATGAGAGAACGATTTGTCGGAGGCTTTTTGAAAAAGGTGCTAAAGGGGTCTGAGAAGTCAGTAAACCCAGCTACAAAGGCGCTAAGTTTGCAGCACTATAAACAGTCAGCCAACTAATGGTGTAACTACATCACTCAGTCACTCAGCGACAGGCAGTGACAAACATTTGTGTTTATAGAATCGGCCCCACTGTTGAGGTCCAGCCAAAAAATGAATAACCTCACAGCCTTGGTTGAGCTACATTAATAGTTGCTGTATAATGAGGGAAGTTTGTGCACCGTGTTTGAACCTGTTGTGTGACTTCATACTGCAAAGCGACATGAGCGAAAAAGAGAGAGGGTCTGGATTAAACCTAGACTTTCTGGTAAGTTTGAAAATCAGTTTGTCTGAGCTGTGCCACACACAGAGTCTGCAATGGCTCAGTCAAACAAGGTGAGGACTCCCGCACACAGAGCAGGCGAGGTAAAACCAAAGTTTAGAAGGTTGTGAATCAGAGCAGGGTTCAGAAAGAGGCAGGCAAGGGTCACAGAACAAGGCGGGCAGGATAACAAGACAAAAGGCTGGATCATTACAGCACAGATGGTATGATACACTATCTGGCGAAGGACTGTGACTGAAGGGCAGGTACACGGTTTGAACGGGGGGTGCTGATGAGGGAGTTAGGAGCTGCTGTGAAGGTGGGTGTGAAGACAAAGGAAAGGCGGGAGCTCACTGGGGATAGCTGATGGACAGAGAGGGAATGAATTAAAAAAAAAATCAAATGTGAGTGAGTAGTGAGACAGAAACAGTTTTTGCAGTGTATCCTACCTCAGCATGTTAGCTGGAGTGATCCTAAAGCAGTAGAGGTCACAGTATTGCCATCATGCACTTTGATATTACTATGAAAGCAGGTTAATAACATTGTGAAAGAGCTGTGTGACATTGCTCCAAAATAGTGATGCTAATTTATTATTAGCATTCCCATTGCAACAGCTTTGCATTGTAGTGATCTTTATCTCCACCTCAGTTTTTTCCTTTTTTTTGTATCACAGAAACTTCTTCATAACTCATCCTGCAAATTCATTTTACCACACATTTACTTATGAAATTTATTTATGATAAAAATGCTCCTTTAAACCTTCCCTGTCCTCAAAATCCCTCATCTTCACTGTTTGCAGTTTGGACATATGGACGCCTCCTCCAGGCCTCTAAAAGAAGGATTCTCCTGACTATCGCTACAGAATCAAAGAGAAACCAACAGAAGGTAAAGACATGTCAGCTAATAACTAATAAAAAGAAATTCACACAGAGACTTGGAGAGGAAAGATCAATCCGAGTAATCTCAGCAGAGACAAACGCTCTGAGTCGCTCTCAGTGGAAGTGTCAGAGGATGAGATGAGAGAGGAGAGTAAGCCAAATCTACTGTATGCTGTGCCAGCTGTGTGTGTGTGTGTGTGTAGTCTTTGGCTGGTGAGATTTCACTGCGGGTTTACAGCGTTTTGCCAAAGACAAGTGGGGCTTCTATGATGCCATGTTTGTCTCTTTTTAAACACACACGGATGAAATGAAAGACAAGTGAGCACACAGAACATCACTTCCAGTGTTTCTGGCAGAGACGGACGACACGGGAGTGACACTGATCAAACACACTCATGCACTCAGAGCACGAGGGGAGGGGGGCGGAGAGGGCACAGGACTTATAGACGTTGATACATCACACCAGGACACACTGAGAGGAGGCAGAGGAACAAATTCAGGACATGAAAACAGCAAAGGACATCAGCCTTTCCTTTTATGTACAGCCATAATTTAAGACATGTTTCATCACAGTCTGACCAATGCTAAAATAATGATTTCATACACAATATGATGATGACACTATTTTTAAATGACCTTTTTGCATTTCTGTACTGTACAATTTGTTGTAACTTGTTTCAGGGCTGACCTTAGGACTGTATGATTCCACTCAAAATGAGAAGCATGTTTTTATTCCAGTCTAGAATTAGACAACCATTTTCTTCCATGATTCTTCAGGACACCATTTGTTTTTACTTGTTACAAAAAAATATTTATTGCCATCTATAGCCCGACAGATACAGGGCCAATACAAGGATAATATATTGATTGATATTAATCTGCTTTACACAATTTATAATATACTGTAAAGTTGTTGTTTTTTTTATAAGGTTTGTCACTACTGGCTCTACTCTAAACTGTAGAATGGTGAAACCATTTCACAGTATATCGTTTTGTAATTTATCACCTTACATACACACTGGCTATTTAACAGTCAGTTCTATATTTCAGCTTGATGATGCATTTTTTTGCATTTCTGTCTCAGCTGCTGCTCAGTGATATGTAATTATTTATGATATGTGAGGTTAGTGTAACAGTACAGCTGTAAGAAGGCAGTGAGTAGCTTTGTTTGACAATCAACATGAACATCAACCTGTTGTCTTGTGCCTCACCTTTGGCTCAGTTAGGTAAAAAGTCCAAACCTCTGTAGTCTTTTTAAGGCTCCAGTGTCACTTCTCAGCAGATGCAAACACGTTGTCACAGTAAAATGAGCTCATATAAACAGCTTAATCAAGATCTTGATCAAATGTTGATTAATCGTGCAGCACCAGCTTAAATAAACACAGATAGTGATATACCTGCTGCAAGCTAACACCAGCCGATGTTAGTCTCCCAAACCTGATAGAAAACCACAGTTCACAGACTTCTTACAACAACAACAGTATTTTTTTTTACAATCAAGACACTTGCAGCGACTAATAAACAGTTGAGTAAATCTATGAAATGTCCTGTTCTACAGCAGGAATATAAACTGAAACACCCCTCCACACAGACACACACTCATATACACACATTCATCAACAGTATATTCCCCACTGTATGTCCTCTCCCTCAAGGCGAGCAAAGCAAAACATCACAGAGCTGTTGCATATCCAAGTCTCATCATCACCAGTGGTCGGCCTTCTTTTACTGCATGTTTATTCCACATACACTGTTTTTTATTTTTATTTTTAAATTCATTTTATCTCACTGTCCCAGTTCCTTTTGCCTTTAATGACTACCTCTGATACAGCTCTACTCACTGTGTGTTCACACTGCAATGCAATCGATAAAGTCAGCAGAGGCTCATTCTTCAGATACAGAGCTCAGTGACCGGGAATATTCGGCTGATGTGTCACCAGTCAACAAGCTTGTCAGCTGAGACATCTGCCACAGCTCCACTTTCAGCACTGCAGTGATAGCCAGTCTGGTTTTACTACTTCCTTTTCCTCAAGTGTTGTTTCACTGTGGGGAATGTGAAAGCAGACATTACATTCACAGTTCAAAATCAGCAAAATTTGCCTATGCATAACATTATAAACATGTCTTCTGGACAAAGCACATTCACTTACATTATAAAACGGGGCAGTGGTTCAGTGGTAGAATGTAACTAAATACATAAATATTTTAAAAACATGAAGCCCTGTGAAAAAATATATTACACAACTGTATATAAAAATTAACCTTAAATAATTAGCCAATGATTCAATTAGACGATTATGACAATCAATTATCAAAAAATCAAGGCAGGACTTTTACTAGTAATGGAATATTTTTTTACAGTGTGGTACTTTTACTTCAGCAAAGGATCTGAACACTTCCTCCACCACAGACAACAGACAAAGAGAAAAGGCATGGAGGTCTAACTGATGAGACAAATGTCGATGCTTCTGTGTCTCAGGTAACAAACATGCTGTGGTTTTGGAGTGTAAATCAAATCAGGGCAGAGCAACTAATGTTACATTACGTGATACATGACGTTTGCGATTAAGATAAGGTAGAGATGCTAAGGTTTTCAACAACTGCAAGTCTAATTAAATGCAAGTCTGTTTTCAAAAATTGTAATTTCCTGTTTATACTCTTTATGATAAAGTGTAGAATAGCATGGACCAAGTGTCTGATCATTTGTCTCACTGTCAAAAAATAATGCTGATCTTAAATTCAAGGTGAACTATTCCTTTAAATATTTTGGTGCAACCCATTACGATGGTGTACCTAAAATATACTCCCTTTAACTGTTAGAAAAGAGTGCTATTTACCAGTTTTACCCGCTCCCCACTTAATATGCACATAATATCAAACTGAACCCTCTCAGCTCTTGAATGAAGATGCTTAGAAACCATGACTTAATCATTAGTCCGATCATTATTGAATTGTTTGAAGTGTCTCCTCTCAACAGGATACCGCTGATCAATGTGTTCAACCTGCCTGAAAAAGAGCGTTCAGTTTCTGTGTGTGCGTTTTTTTATGTGTAT
The DNA here is from genome assembly GCF_017976425.1 of Toxotes jaculatrix. NCBI lineage: Eukaryota > Metazoa > Chordata > Actinopteri > Toxotidae > Toxotes > Toxotes jaculatrix. The sequence goes on along the minus strand of NC_054410.1, from coordinate 17,985,935 downwards.
TCAACACAATCACTATTATATTTAATGAACGGTAGGAAATCAATAGTGAAATGTACTGTAGCTGGACACAAACACACACACAGAACAGTGATACATGTTCTCACTACAGAAGTACTGAAGTTCTAAGCATGAGCGTTCCTTCAGGAAACCACAGGATCGCTGGACTCGTGTAGTCCGATATCCCCGGTCCTAACTGTCAGCGGGGGGGGGGGGGGGGGGGGGGGGGGGGTGCAGAGGAAGCACTTCAAACACCAGCAAATTAATGGCAGTTTGCAGTCAGATCTGAGGATGTTCAGCTGCTGAATGTAAAATGTGGCTGTAACACACTAATATACCATGGTAGAGATCATCGTCTTCCTTTAGAAGACAGAAAGGAGAGAGAAGGCAATGTTTCCAACACATGTATCTGACAAACTGTTGCATTTTTCTTTTGAAACCACCAGAAGCTTTGAATCTATCTGGCATAAGAGGATAAGAGACAAACACACACACACACACACACGCATGCACTCACATATTATTTTAAAGCAGCAGTCTGCTGCCGCTGCACATGAAGCCGCTCTAAGTTTAGCATCTGCATTTCGAACATTAAGACCTGTTGTCCAGTTCTAACACACATTTTAGCCCAGTGGCATTTATAACATGTTCATGTTCAGCAGGTACAATATTCACCATGTTCACCATCTAAGTTTAGTATGTTAGCATGCTCACATTCTCTTATTAACACAAAGTAAAAAACTGAGGCTGATGGGAATGTCGCCAACGTCATGTTACATAAAAATAATCCTGAGAGAAACATAAAGGTCTGAACCAAATTTCACAGCAATTCGTCCAACAGTTGTTGAGACTTTTCACTCAAAACTAATAACACCGACCTCCTGGTGTCTCTAGAGGACAAGCGAGCATATCACCAAAGTCAATAGGATTCATCTTCTGAAGCAAAATTTCATGGCAGTCCATCTTATACTTCTTGATTTATTTCAGGACCAAACTAACTGAAAGACAGATCGACACTGCCATCCCTAAAGCTATACCTCTAAGGAAAATGCTAAAATACGAAGAGCACGTTGTACACAAAGTGAGTTAGAGCAGGCTGCTCTTTGTACTCACTCTTCAAAAATGCCCTACTTTCAGAACAAAAAGTGACAGTGAGAGAGACAAAGAGAAGAGGGACAACAGAGGAGACGGATGAGAGCAGCAAGAATAAAAAGATGAAATTAATTAGTGCGCTGACACCAACTGGAAGCCATCATGGCTAATTGATGCTCATTTATTTACCAAAGAGCTGAGAGGAGGGGATGACTATAATTACTACGACTCCCTCTCCTGCCTGCTTTCTCTCTTCCTCTCTTGACTCATACTGTATCTTTTTTTGTACTATCAATCTCTTCCAGCTCTGTTTATTGTTTATCACCCCCCCCCCCCCCCCCCCCCCTCTGTGGCTGTCTCTTCATCTCCTCCTTTGCAATTTTCCGGTTTCTCTCGTCCTTCACATCTTCAGGAGAGTTGATCAGCAGACGAAAGCTCCGCTCAGCGTGAGTTCGGGCTCGTTCTGTGGTTCTCTCTTTGACATTCGGTTTTTGCTTTTTGAGTTTGGATGAAACTTAAATTTCACTTTTGATGTATTTCAGCAATTAATTCCAGAGTGTTTTAATGATGACTTCAAAAATGACTCTTACTGACTTTTTTTTCCCTCCTACTGGGGTCAACACGCCTGGGTGATTAGACTGTGTTAAAGCAGCAGATCTCAGTACACACATCATGTCACTAAATCAACAGGACACAGGTACTTTTTTGCCCTCATTTGATCAAGTGTGCATCTTTTATATTGTACACTGTGTCAAACCTTCTACAGTTGTTGTTTAGTCCACTTTCATTGGTTGGTTGGTTTTCCAATGAAGAAACAAAATTCTGGAAATAATTTTGGATTAATTAAAAACAAAAACAGCACAGTTACATGTTTAACTGTTAATACAAGTTAATGCAAGTTGACCCACACTAAAATTAATTACTGTAATACTACAAAAGCAGTTTAGTTAGTTAGTTAAATTAGTTAGTTAAATTTGTTCATGCAGATAAAAGTCAAGCAACACTTTTCAAGCCGGCCACAAAGCAGCAGTTTTTCAAAAAGAAAAAGAAAAAAAAAACAAAAACACAAAAAACACTGAGACACAAAAAAGCACAAGACATTTAGGAGTCTGTCTGGAAGTTACCTCTGCTACAAAATGCTGCAGCTATGTAGGTCACAGACCATTTATCTCTATTTCTTCACTTGAAAGTAGTTTCAGTGAAAGCTGGGTGTGTCATCGAGAGGACACTGGACACGGATTAAAAAGCTTAAATGCCATCTTTCACACTCATCTTACTGGAAGTCAAACGCAGAGGAATAACATTGAGGCACATATGTCACTGTGTCCCCAAACCTCTTTTACAGTGAAATCCCAACTGTAGATGTCAGTGTCACTGTGTTGTAGTATGTGAGGAAAAACTCCATGCACTCAACTAGTTAAATCTGTCACTGTCCCTAAGTCACTGTACTATAACTGTAGAAACTGATTCAGTAGATTATTAAACTTTGAAGGAACTCTACTGCACATTGAGGCGTCTTCTTATCCCTGATGTCACAGTGAGGGACGAAGACAAAGGGACAGTGTGAATCTTGGACTTCAAGTAGCCAATGAGTTGAAATGTAGTTTGAAACCACTGAGCAGTGAGATTGTCAGCTTTTTCCTTACATGGCTTTTTGATTATTTCACCAGCACTTGCCATGACAAATATTTTATGATCTATTATATGACAAACATCTATTCTGATGTTCTCTTTTGATATTAGATGTTACGTTGCCCTCGGCCCAACACTTGGAGCTGAATTGAAGTTGTCAGGTTGTGAATCACATAAGAAGGAGTATTTGCCCTGCTGACAACCGAGAGTCGTCCTTTCAAGTCTTCAGGTTCTGTGGAGTTTTCAAACGAAATGTCAGAGGTTTTCCACAGCACAAGCTTCTCCTCACCAACAAATCTGGAGATCAGGTAGATTCAGGTAGATTCAGGTAGACTGAAGATGTAAAATTCCCTTTCTTCCAGGACTGCGACAGATTCTTCTGCATGAATGCCACTGTTGAGAACAAGCTGCAGGAGGGAGAGCACTACAGCTGTAGCCAGTGTGTTCACTCTGTCAGTGTAGTGGAAACACTGAAGCTGCTAGCTTCCTGAGTTTTATATCTCAGCCCTCATCAACAACCTCTCATTTATGAATGGGAAGAGCATGACTTCTTTATCTTATTGTCAGATTTGCCAGCTAATCTGGACTCATATTGTGCGAATGTTTGAACTCTGATCTGACTCACTGTTACAGCTCTTCAGGTAGAAGGAAAAGTCAAGTGAACGCTGACACTGCTGACTTCCTGAGCTCTAACTCAACCTCACCAGCAGCTTCTCATTGTGTGACTGAAGAGTTTTTGATCTCACCATCAATTAAAACAGACGTGTATCTAACTCATCAGTTAATTTAAACTCATCTTGTGCAAAACTTTGAAGGCTTATCTGATGTAGCATTACTTTTTCTGGAGAGATTATTCTGAAGGGGTGGGGCACAGAGCGAGAGAGAGAAAGAGGGAAAACTATGTGTTAAATTCTGATGACTTTCAGTTTGTTGAAGTGAACTTATGTCTCATTTTCCTTTGAGGTTTACTGCCAGTGACCCCCCCGCACAAAAAAAAAAAAATGGTGGTCACAAGAGGGTTTCATGTCTGCTGTTAATTATATTATCATGACAAAACTTTGGCCTCTTCAGGTTAGAGAGGAATGGTTCTGTGTGTGGCAAATGTTAATTCTGACACCTTTATTGTGAGGTGAGAAGGGCATTTGGAAAGTTCTGAGAGTGTCTGAAAAGTTATATTGCAGGAGGTGAGAAGGCTATTTGGTGGGTCCTGGGAGTTTATGAAAAAGTCTATTTAAAACCCATTGTTTATTTCCTAGTGGAATTCAGAAGAACAATGGGAGGGGGGGTCCTCACCGCATTGAAACAGCATTAGTTTTGCAGGTAATAAATCCCACACCAAACTCACAACCTGTATCAAGTTGAAGACCTCCAGATTTTGCTTGTTATGCTCAATCTGCAGCTTCTATTCATGCCAACCTTTCAGTTTTAATTGGGATCAACACTAAATATCAAAAGACACAGGAAGCCGAAAACACACGTGTCCTTTCCAGATTGACCATGATCCATCATATCAGTCCTAAAAAAGAATAAACAGAAAAACAAATGTGCTGTCAGCTGCACTGTCAAAAACACTATCAATTTATGTATTTGTAAAGACAGATTGGGAAATTATTAAAAGTGCACTTTGCTGTCTTTTCACAACTTTTGGAAGCCTTTGTGTCAGCAAGCACGTTCATTTGCATTGTCATATTTTGGTGTCAGCTTCTTAAATGGGCCTTTTTGAGACTCTGACGTTTCAACAAGAACTGCTATCATTAATATACGAAGGATTTAATGATAGCAAAGACACATGCCAAAGCCTCCACAAGCAGAAGCCTTAATAGACCAAAAATGCAATTTATTTTTGACTTGGGCAGAGGGGGATAAAAGAAAAGGTTTTTTTTTTTTTTTTTTGGTGAGTGGAAAAACCCACAGTTGTCAGTGTCTCCACTAGGATTTCAGACATACACTCTCTAGTTGTCAAAAGTTACTCTCAGAAATTACCAAGAGAAGCAGAAGTAAATGTGGCAGGTTTATAAAATATGAATACCACTGAGAATGAATCATGACACCAGTGATTCATTAATCTTCACTTTGTGGTTTTTTAATTAAAATAGAAGCAGAATAAAACTGTGATTTCATAATTCTGTTAAATGCTGACAAATCTTTAAGGAAGTGTTAAGTATTTGCTTTACTTTTATACTGCCAATTATTTTGCAAAGTCCAAGTATTCAGTTATGAGACTGTATTCAGTTGTCACAGTAGCATGACAACTTATAGGTGTTTTTTTTTTTTGTTGTTGTTCTGAGGTTTCCACTTTTGTCTTGCAGGGTCTTGGATGTGACTTCGACGAGGCTGCTGTTCAGATTTCTTCAGAAGAAATTTGAAAAATGGATCAACCTTTCCGTGCTACTGCCATGATGACACGTCATTACTCTTTGAACTTACATGTAATTACAATCTACTTGAGAAACTTGACACCAGAACTTGACATAAAACACACTGTGCAACATTAAAGATCTCTCCATTCATGCAGTCCTGCACATCCGTGGTGAATCTCAGTAATTGGGTCTCTGAATTTTTCGTAATAAGGCACCCTCGCCAAGAACAGTGACACCTGCTGTGCTCACATGCACACACACACACTCTTACACATGCCCATGTACTGCACTGCCATGATTTGACCATGACAGCCAATTACAGAGAGACAGTGGTGCCGTAGGAGAGTGGGCAAAGACATATGGAGACAAGAGGGAGAGACACTGGGAGAAAAGGAGAAGGAAAAACAAAATGGGGAGTCACACAAGGGGTTTCACAGGTGTGTGTTGTGTAAGCTGCCGTTTGTTTCCTGTATGTTTTATGTAATTAACCTTTGTGTCACTGTCTTGAGCAATGAGCAAGGCACATTAAATGGTAGCAGAGGTTAAAGAAAGAAGTAAGTAAACTTTAAATGGCACTTTAGGAGCTCCAAAGTGCATCACAAAAAAGACAAACAGATGGAGAGAAAAACACTGACTCCTTAAATCGATCTCATGGGATTGTATTTAAATAACATGGCACTTTCAGGAACATGTCACCTGTCATTGCTAAGCATTTTAAGCATTCAGCGTGTCATTTAATGCCATTTTGGTTAGGAGGTAAAGCCAATGAATGTAGCTGAAACAGGGCGATGCACTGACCAATGTTATCAGCAGCTCTCCATTCAGATACTACCATATACCTAATCATTCCCCTGACCTCAAGGTTCCCTTTTCTATAGGTTAAGTTTAGAGAGGACGAGATTCGGTACTACAGTTGGCCGGGTAGTGTTGGGATGAACCGCCCCCTGCTCCAGGGGCGCAAAGGACTCTGGAGCCCCCATGGCTTCAACCAGGATCTCCTCCTATTCTAAACAGCTATCAGCCTATCCCAAACTGGGATAAGTAAATAAAAATAATCAAAATAAACAGTCAATGGGGTTAGCCACAGTGAGTCCAGAGGCTTGATTTTGATACTGAGAAGGATCAGATCATTTGTGGCTTGATGGACTTGATTATGATTATTATGATTATTATTGATCATGGAGCCACACAATTGTCTATTGGGACCTTCAAAGCATATACTGCTGGAAATAGCTTGAGATAACGATTGGGATTTCATTTGTTCAAATTTAAGAATGTGTTATTGCAGTTATTTAAGATATAAGAGATAAAGCTGTTTGTTATCTGTACAGTAATGATGGCAGCATGTACACAGAGAACAGGTGTGGACCAAGGAATGACAAGACACATCACTGTGGCTGGTAACATGCTCCTGTGTGGTAGCACAGATCAAAACGAAAGCAAAAATATAAAAAGAGCAAAGCATTAATACAACCTATTTCATGTCTTCATATTCTGTTGATTCCGTTACAGGCAAATGATGATATTAAATAGCCAATTAACCCGAAAAACGCTCATATAGCACCTCCGTTCTCTGTCTCTGTGGGTTTGTGTTGCCCATTTCCTTGACCAAACTTCTTTGGTTTTTGTGAAGATAAAAAGACATTGGGCTTAATTAAGATACTTAAACACTGCTTTTGGTGGTATTAAGGAAAGACATCTCACAGTTAGGAATACACAAACTTTCCCAACCACAGTGGATCTTGTGGTGTAGCACAACAGATTCTTTGCTATACTCTCCTACGCCTCTTTGTGTGTGTTTGTGTGCCTATTAGGTGTGTGTTACAAAGAAAATGAGAGGGAGGGATGGGATAGCCAGAAGGAGGCAACAGGGAGCTTCATGGAGTGAAAAGATAAGATAAGGAGAGGGTGAGGGAAGAAGGGGGGGAATTGTAAGATGGGATTTAAGAAAGTAATTAGGGTGGGAAGTAGAGGGCCAGCAGGGAGCAACTTTACAATAGTCATCTGCTTTTATAGTACAGAAGGTATGCAGGGAGACTAAGGAAAAGCATCAAGAGGAGGGTGTTATAGTCATCACAAAAGAAAGACTAAAAGGACAAAGCAGAGGGAGGAAGGAAAAATATGTAATGCAAGAATGAGTCTGTGAGAAAAGGAGATAAGAGAGCAGAGAGAAGGATGGAGAGAAGGCCTTATGGGAGCACTTGTTAAACAGCCCCAGATACAATACACCGAAGACGAGAGAATTGGCCTGTTTTTAGGGTATAACAGCAGTTTATTCAGGCTGCAGAGCAGGTACTTAACAATGCAAACTGGCTAAATGCAGTGCCAACTTTATTTGTCTAAATGTAAAGCACTATTAGCTTTGGCACCAAGCTAGCAATAACTGTTCAATCTACTGGTATGTGAGATGCAGTGTGCAGCCACAGCTGCTTATCATATCCACAAGTGATGAGTGGTGGTGACTTGACACATGCAACTATAAGACAGAGAATTTCACCCTTTCTTTAAATTCACATCCAAGCAGTATCCCACTCTGATAAGCAGTACCATACCTTGAGTCATTACTATTATGCTGCCCGTTTTTTTATAACATTTTGAGGCCTTACTATGCTATGACCTTTTTTATGACATTTTGAGGCCATACTAAAGTATGACTTTTTTTGGCCGATTTTGATGCCTTACTATACTATGATGTTTTTTGGCACATTTTGAGTCCATGCTAAAGTATGACTTTTTTTGGCCGATTTTGAAGCCTGACTATACTATGACCTTTTTTATGACATTTTGAGGCCATACTAAAGTATGACTTTTTTTGGCCGATTTTGATGCCTTACTATACTATGACGTTTTTTGGCACATTTTGAGTCCATGCTAAAGTATGACTTTTTTTGGCCGATTTTGAAGCCTGACTATACTATGACCTTTTTTATGACATTTCTAAGCCAAACTAAAGTATGACTTTTTTTGGCTGATTTTGAAGCCTTACTATACTATGATGTCTTTTGGCACATTTTAAGGCCATACTAAAGTATGACTTTTTTTGGCCGATTTTGAAGCCTTACTATACTATGACGTTTTTTGGCACATTTTGAGGCCATACTAAAGTATGACTTTCTTTGGCCGATTTTGATGCCTTACTACACTATGACCTTTTTTATGACATTTTGGGGCCATACTAAAGTATGACTTTTTTTGGCCGATTTTGATACCTTACTATACTATGAGGTTTTGTGGCACATTTTGAGGCCATACTAAAGTGATACTTTAGTATGGCCGATTTTGATGCCTTACTATACTATGATGTTGTTGGCACATTTTGAGGCCATACTAAAGTATGACTTTCTTTGGCCGATTTTGATGCCTTGCTATACTATGACCTTTTTTTATGACATTTTGGGGCCATACTAAAGTATGACTTTTTTTGGTAAATTTTGATGCCTTACTATGCTATGATGTTTTTTTATGACATTTTGAGGACATACTAAAGTCAGACTTTAGTATGGCCGATTTTGATGCCTTACTAAAGTATGACTTTTTTGGCCAATTTTGAAGCCTTACTATGACGTTTTTATGACATTTTGAGGCCATAATAAAGTATGACTTTTTTTGGTCGATATTAATACCTTACTATACTATGAGGTTTTTTTATGACATTTTGAGGCCATACTAAAGTTTGACTTTTTTTGGCGGATTTTGATGCCTTACTATACTATGAGGTTTTTTGGCACATTTTGAGGCCATACTAAAGTATGACTTTTTTTGGCCGATTTTGATGCCTTACAATACTATGACGTTCTTTGGCACATTTTGAGGCCATACTAAAGTATGACTTTTTTTGGCTGATTTTGATGCCTTACTATACTATGACGTTTTTTGGCACATTTTGAGGCCATACTAAGGTATGACTTTTTTTGGCTGATTTTGACGCCTTACTATACTATGACCATTTTTATGACATTTTGAGGCCAAAAAAATATGTTACTTTTTTTGGCCGATTTTGACGCTTTACTATACTATGACGTTTTTTATGACATTTTGAGGTCATACAAAACTATGACTTTTTTTGGCCGATTTTGACGCCTTACTATACTATGACCTTTTTTATGACATTTTGGGGCAAAAAAAAATTTTGACTTTTTTTGCCCGAAAAAAACGCCATACTATACTATGACGTTTTTTATGACATTTTGAGGCCAAAAAAAATGTGGACTTTTTTTGGCCGATTTTGACACCATACTATACTATGACATTTTGAAGCCAAAAAAAATGTTGACTTTTTTTGGCCGAAAAAAACGCCATACTATACTATGACGTTTTTTATGACATTTTGAGGCCAAAAAAAATTTGGACTTTTTTTGGCCGAAAAAAACGCCAAACTATACTATGACGTTTTTTATGACATTTTGAGGCCAAAAAAAATTTGGACTTTTTTTGCCCGAAAAAAACGCCATACTATACTATGACGTTTTTTTATGACATTTTGAGGCCAAAAAAAAATTGGACTTTTTTTTGGCCGATTTTGACACCATACTATACTATGATGTTTTTTTATGACATTTTGAGGCCAAAAAAAATTTGGACTTTTTTTGCCCGATTTTGACGCCATACTATACTATGACGTTTTTTTATGACATTTTGAGGCCAAAGAAAATTTTGACTTTTTTTGCCCGAAAAAAACGCCATACTATACTATGACGTTTTTTTATGACATTTTGAGGCCCAAAAAATATTGGACTTTTTTTGGCCGATTTTGACACCATACTATACTATGACATTTTTTTATGACATTTTGAGGACATACTAAAGTCGTACTTTAGTATGGCCGATTTTGATGCCTTACTATACTATGATGTTTTTTATGAAATTTTGAGGTCAAAAAAAATGTTGACTTTTTTTGCCCGAAAAAAACACCATACTATACTATGACGTTTTTTATGAAATTTTGAGGTCAAAAAAAATGTTGAGATTTTTTACCCGAAAAAAATGCCATACTATACTATGACGTTTTTTATGAATTTTTGAGGCCAAAAAAAATGTTGACTTTTTTTGCCCGAAAAAAACGCCATACTATACTATGACGTTTTTTATGAAATTTCGAGGTCAAAAAAAATGTTGACTTTTTTTGCCCGAAAAAAACGCCATACTATACTATGACGTTTTTTTATGACATTTTGAGGCCAAAAAAAATGTTGACTTTTTTTGCCCGAAAAAAAACGCCATACTATACTATGACGTTTTTTATGAAATTTTGAGGTCAAAAAAAAGTTGACTTTTTTTGCCCGAAAAAAAAAACGCCATACTATACTATGACGTTTTTTATGAAATTTTGAGGTAAAAAAAAATGTTGACTTTTTTTACCCGAAAAAAACGCCATACTATACTATGATGTTTTTTATGAAATTTCGAGGTCAAAAAAAATGTTGAGATTTTTTGCCCGAAAAAAACGCCATACTATACTATGACGTTATTTATGAAATTTTGAGGTAAAAAAAAATGTTGTTTTTTTTGCCCGAAAAAAACGCCATACTATACTATGACGTTTTTTTTTATGACATTTTGAGGCCAAAAATTTTTTTAACTTTTTTTGCCCGAAAAAAACGCCATACTATACTATGACGTTTTTTATGACATTTTGAGGCCAAAAAAAATGTGGACTTTTTTTGGCCGATTTTGACACCATACTATACTATGACATTTTGAAGCCAAAAAAAATGTTGACTTTTTTTGGCCGAAAAAAACGCCATACTATACTATGACGTTTTTTATGACATTTTGAGGCCAAAAAAAATTTGGACTTTTTTTGGCCGAAAAAAACGCCAAACTATACTATGACGTTTTTTATGACATTTTGAGGCCAAAAAAAATTTGGACTTTTTTTGCCCGAAAAAAACGCCATACTATACTATGACGTTTTTTTATGACATTTTGAGGCCAAAAAAAAATTGGACTTTTTTTTGGCCGATTTTGACACCATACTATACTATGATGTTTTTTTATGACATTTTGAGGCCAAAAAAAATTTGGACTTTTTTTGCCCGATTTTGACGCCATACTATACTATGACGTTTTTTTATGACATTTTGAGGCCAAAGAAAATTTTGACTTTTTTTGCCCGAAAAAAACGCCATACTATACTATGACGTTTTTTTATGACATTTTGAGGCCCAAAAAAAATTGGACTTTTTTTGGCCGATTTTGACACCATACTATACTATGACATTTTTTTATGACATTTTGAGGACATACTAAAGTCGTACTTTAGTATGGCCGATTTTGATGCCTTACTATACTATGATGTTTTTTATGAAATTTTGAGGTCAAAAAAAATGTTGACTTTTTTTGCCCGAAAAAAACACCATACTATACTATGACGTTTTTTATGAAATTTTGAGGTCAAAAAAAATGTTGAGATTTTTTACCCGAAAAAAATGCCATACTATACTATGACGTTTTTTATGAATTTTTGAGGCCAAAAAAAATGTTGACTTTTTTTGCCCGAAAAAAACGCCATACTATACTATGACGTTTTTTATGAAATTTCGAGGTCAAAAAAAATGTTGACTTTTTTTGCCCGAAAAAAACGCCATACTATACTATGACGTTTTTTTATGACATTTTGAGGCCAAAAAAAATGTTGACTTTTTTTGCCCGAAAAAAAACGCCATACTATACTATGACGTTTTTTATGAAATTTTGAGGTCAAAAAAAAGTTGACTTTTTTTGCCCGAAAAAAAAACGCCATACTATACTATGACGTTTTTTATGAAATTTTGAGGTAAAAAAAAATGTTGACTTTTTTTGCCCGAAAAAAACGCCATACAATACTATGACGTTTTTTATGAAATTTTAACGCCAAAAAAAATGTTGAGTTTTTTTACCCGAAAAAAACGCCATACTATACTATGATGTTTTTTATGAAATTTCGAGGTCAAAAAAAATGTTGAGATTTTTTGCCCGAAAAAAACGCCATACTATACTATGACGTTATTTATGAAATTTTGAGGTAAAAAAAAATGTTGAGTTTTTTTGCCCGAAAAAAAAGCCATACTATACTATGACGTTTTTTATGAAATTTTGAGGTCAAAAAAAATGTTGAGTTTTTTTGCCCGAAAAAAAAGCCATACTATACTATGACGTTTTTTATGACATTTTGAGGCCAAAAATTTTTTTGACTTTTTTTGCCCAAAAAAAACGCCATACTATACTATGATGTTTTTTATGAATTTTTGAGGCCAAAAAAAAGGTTGACTTTTTTTGCCCGAAAAAAACGCCATACTATACTATGACGTTTTTTTTATGACATTTTGAGGACATACTAAAGTCGTACTTTAGTATGGCCGATTTTGATGCCTTACTATACTATGATGTTTTTTATGAAATTTTGAGGTTAAAAAAAAATGTTGACTTTTTTTGCCCGAAAAAAACGCCATACTATACTATGACGTTTTTTTATGAAATTTTGAGGTCAAAAAAAAGTTGAGATTTTTTGCCCGAAAAAAACGCCATACTATACTATGACGTTTTTTATAAAATTTTGAGGCCAAAAATTTTTTTGACTTTTTTTGCCCGAAAAAAACGCCATACTATACTATGATGTTTTTTATGACATTTTGAGGCCAAAAATTTTTTTGACTTTTTTTGCCCGAAAAAAACGCCATACTATACTATGACGTTTTTTATGACATTTTGAGGCCAAAATTTTTTTAACTTTTTTTGCCCGAAAAAAACGCCATACTATACTATGACGTTTTTTATGAAATTTTGAGGTAAAAAAAAATGTTGACTTTTTTTGACAGAAAAAAACGCCATACTATACTATGACGTTTTTTATGAAATTTTGAGGTAAAAAAAAATGTTGACTTTTTTTGCCCGAAAAAAACGCCATACTATACTATGACGTTTTTATGAAATTTTGAGGTCAAAAAAAATGTTGACTTTTTTTGCCCGAAAAAAACGCCATACTATACTATGACGTTTTTTATGAAATTTTGAGGCCAAAAAAAATGTTGACTTTTTTTGCCCCAAAAAAACGCCATACTATACTATGACGTTTTTTATGAAATTTTGAGGTAAAAAAAAATGTTGACTTTTTTTGACAGAAAAAAACGCCATACTATACTATGATGTTTTTTTATGACATTTTGAGGTCAAAAAAAACTTGGACTTTTTTTGCCCGAAAAAAACGCCATACTATACTATGACGTTTTTTATGAAATTTTGATGCCAAAAAAAATGTTGACTTTTTTTGCCCGAAAAAAACGCCATACTATACTATGACGTTTTTTATGAAATTTTGAGGTCAAAAAAAACTTGGACTTTTTTTGCGCGAAAAAAACGCCATACTATACTATGACGTTTTTTATGAAATTTTGATGCCAAAAAAAATGTTGACTTTTTTTGCCCCAAAAAAACGCCATACTATACTATGACGTTTTTTATGAAATTTTGAGGTCAAAAAAAATGTTGACTTTTTTTGCCCGAAAAAAACGCCATACTATACTATGACGTTTTTTATGAAATTTTGAGGTAAAAAAAAATGTTGACTTTTTTTGACAGAAAAAAACGCCATACTATACTATGACGTTTTTTATGAAATTTTGAGGTAAAAAAAAATGTTGAGTTTTTTTGCCCAAAAAAAACGCCATACTATACTATGACGTTTTTTATGAAATTTTGAGGTAAAAAAAAATGTTGACTTTTTTTGACCGAAAAAAACGCCATACTATACTATGACGTTTTTTATGAAATTTTGAGGTAAAAAAAAATGTTGACTTTTCTTGCCCGAAAAAAACGCCATACTATACTATGACGTTTTTTATGACATTTTGAGGTCAAAAAAAATGTTGACTTTTTTTGCCCGAAAAAAACGCCATACTATACTATGATGTTTTTTATGAGATTTTGATGCCAAAAAAAAATGTTGAGATTTTTTGCCCGAAAAAAACGGCATACTATACTATGACGTTTTTTATGAAATTTTGAGGTCAAAAAAATGTTGACTTTTTTTGCCCGAAAAAAAACGCCATACTATACTATGACGTTTTTTATGAAATTTTGAGGCCAAAAAAAATGTTGACTTTTTTTGCCCCAAAAAAACGCCATACTATACTATGACGTTTTTTATGAAATTTTGAGGTAAAAAAAAATGTTGACTTTTTTTGACAGAAAAAAACGCCATACTATACTATGATGTTTTTTTATGACATTTTGAGGTCAAAAAAAACTTGGACTTTTTTTGCCCGAAAAAAACGCCATACTATACTATGACGTTTTTTATGAAATTTTGATGCCAAAAAAAATGTTGACTTTTTTTGCCCGAAAAAAACGCCATACTATACTATGACGTTTTTTATGAAATTTTGAGGTCAAAAAAAACTTGGACTTTTTTTGCGCGAAAAAAACGCCATACTATACTATGACGTTTTTTATGAAATTTTGATGCCAAAAAAAATGTTGACTTTTTTTGCCCCAAAAAAACGCCATACTATACTATGACGTTTTTTATGAAATTTTGAGGTCAAAAAAAATGTTGACTTTTTTTGCCCGAAAAAAACGCCATACTATACTATGACGTTTTTTATGAAATTTTGAGGTAAAAAAAAATGTTGACTTTTTTTGACAGAAAAAAACGCCATACTATACTATGACGTTTTTTATGAAATTTTGAGGTAAAAAAAAATGTTGAGTTTTTTTGCCCAAAAAAAACGCCATACTATACTATGACGTTTTTTATGAAATTTTGAGGTAAAAAAAAATGTTGACTTTTTTTGACCGAAAAAAACGCCATACTATACTATGACGTTTTTTATGAAATTTTGAGGTAAAAAAAAATGTTGACTTTTCTTGCCCGAAAAAAACGCCATACTATACTATGACGTTTTTTATGACATTTTGAGGTCAAAAAAAATGTTGACTTTTTTTGCCCGAAAAAAACGCCATACTATACTATGATGTTTTTTATGAGATTTTGATGCCAAAAAAAAATGTTGAGATTTTTTGCCCGAAAAAAACGGCATACTATACTATGACGTTTTTTATGAAATTTTGAGGTCAAAAAAATGTTGACTTTTTTTGCCCGAAAAAAACGCCATACTATACTATGACGTTTTTTATGAAATTTGGAGGTAAAAAAAAATGTTGACTTTTTTTGCCCGAAAAAAACGCCATACTATACTATGACGTTTTTTATGACATTTTGAGGCCAAAAATTTTTTTGACTTTTTTTGCCCAAAAAAAACGCCATACTATACTATGACATTTTTTATGACATTTTGTGGTAAAAAAAAATGTTGAGATTTTTTGACAGAAAAAAACGCCATACTATACTATGACGTTTTTTATGACATTTTGAGGTCAAAAAAAATTTGGACTTTTTTTGCCCGAAAAAAACGCCATACTATACTATGACGTTTTTTATGAAATTTTGAGGTCAAAAAAAATGTTGAGATTTTTTGACAGAAAAAAACGCCATACTATACTATGACGTTTTTTATGACATTTTGAGGTCAAAAAAAATTTGGACTTTTTTTGCCCGAAAAAAACGCCATACTATACTATGACGTTTTTTATGAAATTTTGAGGTCAAAAAAAATGTTGAGTTTTTTTGCCCGAAAAAAACGCCATACTATACTATGACGTTTTTTATGAAATTTTGAGGTCAAAAAAAATGTTGACTTTTCTTGCCCGAAAAAAACGCCATACTATACTATGACGTTTTTTATGACATTTTGAGGTCAAAAAAAATGTTGAGATTTTTTGCCCGAAAAAAAACGCCATACTATACTATGACGTTTTTTATGAAATTTTGAGGTAAAAAAAAATGTTGAGTTTTTTTGCCCGAAAAAAACGCCATACTATACTATGACGTTTTTTATGAAATTTTGAGGTCAAAAAAATTTTTGACTTTTTTTGACAGAAAAAAACGCCATACTATACTATGACGTTTTTTATGAAATTTTGAGGTCAAAAAAAATGTTGAGTTTTTTTGCCCGAAAAAAACGCCATACTATACTATGACGTTTTTTATGAAATTTTGAGGCCAAAAAAAATGTTGACTTTTTTTGCCCCAAAAAAACGCCATACTATACTATGACGTTTTTTATGAAATTTTGAGGCCAAAAAAAATGTTGACTTTTTTTGCCCCAAAAAAACGCCATACTATACTATGACGTTTTTTATGAAATTTTGAGGTCAAAAAAAAATGTTGACTTTTTTTGCCCGAAAAAAACGCCATACTATACTATGACGTTTTTTATGACATTTTGAGGTCAAAAAAAACTTGGACTTTTTTTGCCCGAAAAAAACGCCATACTATACTATGACGTTTTTTATGAAATTTTGAGGTCAAAAAAAATGTTGAGATTTTTTGCCCGAAAAAAACGCCATACTATACTATGACGTTTTTTATGAAATTTTGAGGTAAAAAAAAATGTTGACTTTTTTTGACCGAAAAAAACGCCATACTATACTATGACATTTTTTATGAAATTTTGAGGTAAAAAAAAATGTTGACTTTTCTTGCCTGAAAAAAACGCCATATTATACTATGACGTTTTTTATGACATTTTGAGGTCAAAAAAAATGTTGACTTTTTTTGCCCGAAAAAAACGCCATACTATACTATGATGTTTTTTATGAGATTTTGATGCCAAAAAAAAATGTTGAGATTTTTTGCCCGAAAAAAACGGCATACTATACTATGACGTTTTTTATGAAATTTTGAGGTCAAAAAAATGTTGACTTTTTTTGCCCGAAAAAAACGCCATACTATACTATGACGTTTTTTATGAAATTTGGAGGTAAAAAAAAATGTTGACTTTTTTTGCCCGAAAAAAACGCCATACTATACTATGACGTTTTTTATGATATTTTGAGGTCATAAAAAATGTTGACTTTTTTTGCCTGAAAAAAACGCCATACTATACTATGACATTTTTTATGAAATTTTGAGGCCAAAAATTTTTTTGACTCTTTTTGCCCGAAAAAAACGCCATACTATACTATGACGTTTTTTATGACATTTTGAGGCCAAAAATTTTTTTGACTTTTTTTGCCCGAAAAAAACGCCATACTATACTATGACATTTTTTATGACATTTTGTGGTAAAAAAAAATGTTGAGATTTTTTGCCCGAAAAAAACGCCATACTATACTAAGACGTTTTTTATGAAATTTTGAGGTAAAAAAAAATGTTGACTTTTTTTGCCCGAAAAAAACGCCATACTATACTATGACGTTTTTTATGAAATTTTGAGGTAAAAAAAAATTTGGACTTTTTTTTGTTCGAAAAAAACGCCATACTATACTATGACGTTTTTTATGAAATTTTGAGGTAAAAAAAAATGTTGACTTTTTTTGCCCGAAAAAAACGCCATACTATACTATGACGTTTTTTATGACATTTTGAGGTCAAGAAAAAATTGGACTTTTTTTGCCCGAAAAAAACGCCATACTATACTATGACGTTTTTTATGAAATTTTGAGGTCAAAAAAAATGTTGAGTTTTTTTGCCCGAAAAAAACGCCATACTATACTATGACGTTTTTTATGAAATTTTGAGGCCAAAAAAAATGTTGACTTTTTTTGCCCCAAAAAAATGCCATACTATACTATGACGTTTTTTATGAAATTTTGAGGCCAAAAATTTTTTTGACTTTTTTGCCCGAAAAAAATGCCATACTATACTATGACGTTTTTTATGACATTTTGAGGTCAAAAAAAATGTTGAGATTTTTTGCCCGAAAAAAAACGCCATACTATACTATGACATTTTTTATGAAATTTTGAGGTCAAAAAAAATGTTGAGATTTTTTGCCCGAAAAAAACGCCATACTATACTATGACGTTTTTTATGAAATTTTGAGGTAAAAAAAAATGTTGACTTTTTTTGCCCGAAAAAAACGCCATACTATACTATGATGTTTTTTATGACATTTTGAGGCCAAAAATTTTTTTGACTTTTTTTGCCCGAAAAAAACGCCATACTATACTATGACGTTTTTTATGAAATTTTGAGGTCAAAAAAAATGTTGAGATTTTTTGCCCGAAAAAAACGCCATACTATACTATGACGTTTTTTATGAAATTTTGAGGTAAAAAAAAATGTTGACTTTTTTTGACCGAAAAAAACGCCATACTATACTATGACGTTTTTTATGAAATTTTGAGGTAAAAAAAAATGTTGACTTTTCTTGCCCGAAAAAAACGCCATACTATACTATGACGTTTTTTATGACATTTTGAGGTCAAAAAAAATGTTGAGATTTTTTGCCCGAAAAAAACGCCATACTATACTATGACGTTTTTTATGACATTTTGAGGTCAAAAAAAATGTTAAGATTTTTTGCCCGAAAAAAAACGCCATACTATACTATGACGTTTTTTATGACATTTTGAGGTAAAAAAAAATGTTGAGTTTTTTTGCCCGAAAAAAACGCCATACTATACTATGACGTTTTTTATGAAATTTTGAGGTCAAAAAAAATGTTGAGATTTTTTGCCCGAAAAAAACGCCATACTATACTATGACGTTTTTTATGAAATTTTGAGGTAAAAAAAAATGTTGACTTTTTTTGACCGAAAAAAACGCCATACTATACTATGACGTTTTTTATGAAATTTTGAGGTAAAAAAAAATGTTGACTTTTCTTGCCCGAAAAAAACGCCATACTATACTATGACGTTTTTTATGACATTTTGAGGTCAAAAAAAATGTTGAGATTTTTTGCCCGAAAAAAACGCCATACTATACTATGACGTTTTTTAAGACATTTTGAGGTCAAAAAAAATGTTGAGATTTTTTGCCCGAAAAAAAAACGCCATACTATACTATGACGTTTTTTATGAAATTTTGAGGTAAAAAAAATGTTGAGTTTTTTTGCCCGAAAAAAACGCCATACTATACTATGACGTTTTTTATGAAATTTGGAGGTAAAAAAAAATGTTGACTTTTTTTGCCCGAAAAAAACGCCATACTATACTATGACGTTTTTTATGACATTTTGAGGCCAAAAATTTTTTTGACTTTTTTTGCCCAAAAAAAACGCCATACTATACTATGACATTTTTTATGACATTTTGTGGTAAAAAAAAATGTTGAGATTTTTTGACAGAAAAAAACGCCATACTATACTATGACGTTTTTTATGACATTTTGAGGTCAAAAAAAATTTGGACTTTTTTTGCCCGAAAAAAACGCCATACTATACTATGACGTTTTTTATGAAATTTTGAGGTCAAAAAAAATGTTGAGTTTTTTTGCCCGAAAAAAACGCCATACTATACTATGACGTTTTTTATGAAATTTTGAGGTCAAAAAAAATGTTGACTTTTCTTGCCCGAAAAAAACGCCATACTATACTATGACGTTTTTTATGACATTTTGAGGTCAAAAAAAATGTTGAGATTTTTTGCCCGAAAAAAAACGCCATACTATACTATGACGTTTTTTATGAAATTTTGAGGTAAAAAAAAATGTTGAGTTTTTTTGCCCGAAAAAAACGCCATACTATACTATGACGTTTTTTATGAAATTTTGAGGTCAAAAAAATTTTTGACTTTTTTTGACAGAAAAAAACGCCATACTATACTATGACGTTTTTTATGAAATTTTGAGGTCAAAAAAAATGTTGAGTTTTTTTGCCCGAAAAAAACGCCATACTATACTATGACGTTTTTTATGAAATTTTGAGGCCAAAAAAAATGTTGACTTTTTTTGCCCCAAAAAAACGCCATACTATACTATGACGTTTTTTATGAAATTTTGAGGCCAAAAAAAATGTTGACTTTTTTTGCCCCAAAAAAACGCCATACTATACTATGACGTTTTTTATGAAATTTTGAGGTCAAAAAAAAATGTTGACTTTTTTTGCCCGAAAAAAACGCCATACTATACTATGACGTTTTTTATGACATTTTGAGGTCAAAAAAAACTTGGACTTTTTTTGCCCGAAAAAAACGCCATACTATACTATGACGTTTTTTATGAAATTTTGAGGTCAAAAAAAATGTTGAGATTTTTTGCCCGAAAAAAACGCCATACTATACTATGACGTTTTTTATGAAATTTTGAGGTAAAAAAAAATGTTGACTTTTTTTGACCGAAAAAAACGCCATACTATACTATGACATTTTTTATGAAATTTTGAGGTAAAAAAAAATGTTGACTTTTCTTGCCTGAAAAAAACGCCATATTATACTATGACGTTTTTTATGACATTTTGAGGTCAAAAAAAATGTTGACTTTTTTTGCCCGAAAAAAACGCCATACTATACTATGATGTTTTTTATGAGATTTTGATGCCAAAAAAAAATGTTGAGATTTTTTGCCCGAAAAAAACGGCATACTATACTATGACGTTTTTTATGAAATTTTGAGGTCAAAAAAATGTTGACTTTTTTTGCCCGAAAAAAACGCCATACTATACTATGACGTTTTTTATGAAATTTGGAGGTAAAAAAAAATGTTGACTTTTTTTGCCCGAAAAAAACGCCATACTATACTATGACGTTTTTTATGATATTTTGAGGTCATAAAAAATGTTGACTTTTTTTGCCTGAAAAAAACGCCATACTATACTATGACATTTTTTATGAAATTTTGAGGCCAAAAATTTTTTTGACTCTTTTTGCCCGAAAAAAACGCCATACTATACTATGACGTTTTTTATGACATTTTGAGGCCAAAAATTTTTTTGACTTTTTTTGCCCGAAAAAAACGCCATACTATACTATGACATTTTTTATGACATTTTGTGGTAAAAAAAAATGTTGAGATTTTTTGCCCGAAAAAAACGCCATACTATACTAAGACGTTTTTTATGAAATTTTGAGGTAAAAAAAAATGTTGACTTTTTTTGCCCGAAAAAAACGCCATACTATACTATGACGTTTTTTATGAAATTTTGAGGTAAAAAAAAATTTGGACTTTTTTTTGTTCGAAAAAAACGCCATACTATACTATGACGTTTTTTATGAAATTTTGAGGTAAAAAAAAATGTTGACTTTTTTTGCCCGAAAAAAACGCCATACTATACTATGACGTTTTTTATGACATTTTGAGGTCAAGAAAAAATTGGACTTTTTTTGCCCGAAAAAAACGCCATACTATACTATGACGTTTTTTATGAAATTTTGAGGTCAAAAAAAATGTTGAGTTTTTTTGCCCGAAAAAAACGCCATACTATACTATGACGTTTTTTATGAAATTTTGAGGCCAAAAAAAATGTTGACTTTTTTTGCCCCAAAAAAATGCCATACTATACTATGACGTTTTTTATGAAATTTTGAGGCCAAAAATTTTTTTGACTTTTTTGCCCGAAAAAAATGCCATACTATACTATGACGTTTTTTATGACATTTTGAGGTCAAAAAAAATGTTGAGATTTTTTGCCCGAAAAAAAAACGCCATACTATACTATGACATTTTTTATGAAATTTTGAGGTCAAAAAAAATGTTGAGATTTTTTGCCCGAAAAAAACGCCATACTATACTATGACGTTTTTTATGAAATTTTGAGGTAAAAAAAAATGTTGACTTTTTTTGCCCGAAAAAAACGCCATACTATACTATGATGTTTTTTATGACATTTTGAGGCCAAAAATTTTTTTGACTTTTTTTGCCCGAAAAAAACGCCATACTATACTATGACGTTTTTTATGAAATTTTGAGGTCAAAAAAAATGTTGAGATTTTTTGCCCGAAAAAAACGCCATACTATACTATGACGTTTTTTATGAAATTTTGAGGTAAAAAAAAATGTTGACTTTTTTTGACCGAAAAAAACGCCATACTATACTATGACGTTTTTTATGAAATTTTGAGGTAAAAAAAAATGTTGACTTTTCTTGCCCGAAAAAAACGCCATACTATACTATGACGTTTTTTATGACATTTTGAGGTCAAAAAAAATGTTGAGATTTTTTGCCCGAAAAAAACGCCATACTATACTATGACGTTTTTTATGACATTTTGAGGTCAAAAAAAATGTTAAGATTTTTTGCCCGAAAAAAAACGCCATACTATACTATGACGTTTTTTATGACATTTTGAGGTAAAAAAAAATGTTGAGTTTTTTTGCCCGAAAAAAACGCCATACTATACTATGACGTTTTTTATGAAATTTTGAGGTCAAAAAAAATGTTGAGATTTTTTGCCCGAAAAAAACGCCATACTATACTATGACGTTTTTTATGAAATTTTGAGGTAAAAAAAAATGTTGACTTTTTTTGACCGAAAAAAACGCCATACTATACTATGACGTTTTTTATGAAATTTTGAGGTAAAAAAAAATGTTGACTTTTCTTGCCCGAAAAAAACGCCATACTATACTATGACGTTTTTTATGACATTTTGAGGTCAAAAAAAATGTTGAGATTTTTTGCCCGAAAAAAACGCCATACTATACTATGACGTTTTTTAAGACATTTTGAGGTCAAAAAAAATGTTGAGATTTTTTGCCCGAAAAAAAAACGCCATACTATACTATGACGTTTTTTATGAAATTTTGAGGTAAAAAAAATGTTGAGTTTTTTTGCCCGAAAAAAACGCCATACTATACTATGACGTTTTTTATGACATTTTGAGGCCAAAAATTTTTTTGACTTTTTTTGCCCAAAAAAAACGCCATACTATACTATGACATTTTTTATGACATTTTGTGGTAAAAAAAAATGTTGAGATTTTTTGACAGAAAAAAACGCCATACTATACTATGACGTTTTTTATGACATTTTGAGGTCAAAAAAAATTTGGACTTTTTTTGCCCGAAAAAAACGCCATACTATACTATGACGTTTTTTATGAAATTTTGAGGTCAAAAAAAATGTTGAGTTTTTTTGCCCGAAAAAAACGCCATACTATACTATGACGTTTTTTATGAAATTTTGAGGTCAAAAAAAATGTTGACTTTTCTTGCCCGAAAAAAACGCCATACTATACTATGACGTTTTTTATGACATTTTGAGGTCAAAAAAAATGTTGAGATTTTTTGCCCGAAAAAAAACGCCATACTATACTATGACGTTTTTTATGAAATTTTGAGGTAAAAAAAAATGTTGAGTTTTTTTGCCCGAAAAAAACGCCATACTATACTATGACGTTTTTTATGAAATTTTGAGGTCAAAAAAATTTTTGACTTTTTTTGACAGAAAAAAACGCCATACTATACTATGACGTTTTTTATGAAATTTTGAGGTCAAAAAAAATGTTGAGTTTTTTTGCCCGAAAAAAACGCCATACTATACTATGACGTTTTTTATGAAATTTTGAGGCCAAAAAAAATGTTGACTTTTTTTGCCCCAAAAAAACGCCATACTATACTATGACGTTTTTTATGAAATTTTGAGGCCAAAAAAAATGTTGACTTTTTTTGCCCCAAAAAAACGCCATACTATACTATGACGTTTTTTATGAAATTTTGAGGTCAAAAAAAAATGTTGACTTTTTTTGCCCGAAAAAAACGCCATACTATACTATGACGTTTTTTATGACATTTTGAGGTCAAAAAAAACTTGGACTTTTTTTGCCCGAAAAAAACGCCATACTATACTATGACGTTTTTTATGAAATTTTGAGGTCAAAAAAAATGTTGAGATTTTTTGCCCGAAAAAAACGCCATACTATACTATGACGTTTTTTATGAAATTTTGAGGTAAAAAAAAATGTTGACTTTTTTTGACCGAAAAAAACGCCATACTATACTATGACATTTTTTATGAAATTTTGAGGTAAAAAAAAATGTTGACTTTTCTTGCCTGAAAAAAACGCCATATTATACTATGACGTTTTTTATGACATTTTGAGGTCAAAAAAAATGTTGACTTTTTTTGCCCGAAAAAAACGCCATACTATACTATGATGTTTTTTATGAGATTTTGATGCCAAAAAAAAATGTTGAGATTTTTTGCCCGAAAAAAACGGCATACTATACTATGACGTTTTTTATGAAATTTTGAGGTCAAAAAAATGTTGACTTTTTTTGCCCGAAAAAAACGCCATACTATACTATGACGTTTTTTATGAAATTTGGAGGTAAAAAAAAATGTTGACTTTTTTTGCCCGAAAAAAACGCCATACTATACTATGACGTTTTTTATGATATTTTGAGGTCATAAAAAATGTTGACTTTTTTTGCCTGAAAAAAACGCCATACTATACTATGACATTTTTTATGAAATTTTGAGGCCAAAAATTTTTTTGACTCTTTTTGCCCGAAAAAAACGCCATACTATACTATGACGTTTTTTATGACATTTTGAGGCCAAAAATTTTTTTGACTTTTTTTGCCCGAAAAAAACGCCATACTATACTATGACATTTTTTATGACATTTTGTGGTAAAAAAAAATGTTGAGATTTTTTGCCCGAAAAAAACGCCATACTATACTAAGACGTTTTTTATGAAATTTTGAGGTAAAAAAAAATGTTGACTTTTTTTGCCCGAAAAAAACGCCATACTATACTATGACGTTTTTTATGAAATTTTGAGGTAAAAAAAAATTTGGACTTTTTTTTGTTCGAAAAAAACGCCATACTATACTATGACGTTTTTTATGAAATTTTGAGGTAAAAAAAAATGTTGACTTTTTTTGCCCGAAAAAAACGCCATACTATACTATGACGTTTTTTATGACATTTTGAGGTCAAGAAAAAATTGGACTTTTTTTGCCCGAAAAAAACGCCATACTATACTATGACGTTTTTTATGAAATTTTGAGGTCAAAAAAAATGTTGAGTTTTTTTGCCCGAAAAAAACGCCATACTATACTATGACGTTTTTTATGAAATTTTGAGGCCAAAAAAAATGTTGACTTTTTTTGCCCCAAAAAAATGCCATACTATACTATGACGTTTTTTATGAAATTTTGAGGCCAAAAATTTTTTTGACTTTTTTGCCCGAAAAAAATGCCATACTATACTATGACGTTTTTTATGACATTTTGAGGTCAAAAAAAATGTTGAGATTTTTTGCCCGAAAAAAAACGCCATACTATACTATGACATTTTTTATGAAATTTTGAGGTCAAAAAAAATGTTGAGATTTTTTGCCCGAAAAAAACGCCATACTATACTATGACGTTTTTTATGAAATTTTGAGGTAAAAAAAAATGTTGACTTTTTTTGCCCGAAAAAAACGCCATACTATACTATGATGTTTTTTATGACATTTTGAGGCCAAAAATTTTTTTGACTTTTTTTGCCCGAAAAAAACGCCATACTATACTATGACGTTTTTTATGAAATTTTGAGGTCAAAAAAAATGTTGAGATTTTTTGCCCGAAAAAAACGCCATACTATACTATGACGTTTTTTATGAAATTTTGAGGTAAAAAAAAATGTTGACTTTTTTTGACCGAAAAAAACGCCATACTATACTATGACGTTTTTTATGAAATTTTGAGGTAAAAAAAAATGTTGACTTTTCTTGCCCGAAAAAAACGCCATACTATACTATGACGTTTTTTATGACATTTTGAGGTCAAAAAAAATGTTGAGATTTTTTGCCCGAAAAAAACGCCATACTATACTATGACGTTTTTTATGACATTTTGAGGTCAAAAAAAATGTTGAGATTTTTTGCCCGAAAAAAAACGCCATACTATACTATGACGTTTTTTATGACATTTTGAGGTAAAAAAAAATGTTGAGTTTTTTTGCCCGAAAAAAACGCCATACTATACTATGACGTTTTTTATGAAATTTTGAGGTCAAAAAAAATGTTGAGATTTTTTGCCCGAAAAAAACGCCATACTATACTATGACGTTTTTTATGAAATTTTGAGGTAAAAAAAAATGTTGACTTTTTTTGACCGAAAAAAACGCCATACTATACTATGACGTTTTTTATGAAATTTTGAGGTAAAAAAAAATGTTGACTTTTCTTGCCCGAAAAAAACGCCATACTATACTATGACGTTTTTTATGACATTTTGAGGTCAAAAAAAATGTTGAGATTTTTTGCCCGAAAAAAACGCCATACTATACTATGACGTTTTTTAAGACATTTTGAGGTCAAAAAAAATGTTGAGATTTTTTGCCCGAAAAAAAACGCCATACTATACTATGACGTTTTTTATGAAATTTTGAGGTAAAAAAAAATGTTGACTTTTTTTGCCCGAAAAAAACGCCATACTATACTATGACGTTTTTTATGAAATTTTGAGGTCAAAAAAATTTTTGACTTTTTTTGACAGAAAAAAACGCCATACTATACTATGACGTTTTTTATGAAATTTTGAGGTCAAAAAAATTGTTGAGTTTTTTTGCCCGAAAAAAACGCCATACTATACTATGACGTTTTTTATGAAATTTTGAGGTCAAAAAAAATGTTGAATTTTTTTGACAGAAAAAAACGCCATACTATACTATGACGTTTTTTATGAAATTTTGAGGTCAAAAAAAATGTTGAGTTTTTTTGCCCGAAAAAAACGCCATACTATACTATGACGTTTTTTATGAAATTTTGAGGTCAAAAAAAATGTTGACTTTTTTTGCCCGAAAAAAACGCCATACTATACTATGACGTTTTTTATGAAATTTTGAGGCCAAAAAAAATGTTGACTTTTTTTGCCCCAAAAAAACGCCATACTATACTATGACGTTTTTTATGAAATTTTGAGGCCAAAAAAAATGTTGACTTTTTTTGCCCCAAAAAAACGCCATACTATACTATGACGTTTTTTATGAAATTTTGAGGTCAAAAAAAATGTTGACTTTTTTTGCCCGAAAAAAACGCCATACTATACTATGACGTTTTTTATGAAATTTTGAGGTCAAAAAAAATGTTGACTTTTTTTGCCCGAAAAAAACGCCATACTATACTATGACGTTTTTTATGAAATTTTGAGGTCAAAAAAAATGTTGACTTTTTTTGCCCGAAAAAAACGCCATACTATACTATGACGTTTTTTATGAAATTTTGAGGCCAAAAAAAATGTTGACTTTTTTTGCCCCAAAAAAACGCCATACTATACTATGACGTTTTTTATGAAATTTTGAGGCCAAAAAAAATGTTGACTTTTTTTGCCCCAAAAAAACGCCATACTATACTATGACGTTTTTTATGAAATTTTGAGGTCAAAAAAAATGTTGACTTTTTTTGCCCGAAAAAAACGCCATACTATACTATGACGTTTTTTATGACATTTTGAGGTCAAAAAAAACTTGGACTTTTTTTGCCCGAAAAAAACGCCATACTATACTATGACGTTTTTTATGAAATTTTGAGGTAAAAAAAAATGTTGAGATTTTTTGCCCGAAAAAAACGCCATACTATACTATGACGTTTTTTATGAAATTTTGAGGTAAAAAAAAATGTTGACTTTTTTTGACCGAAAAAAACGCCATACTATACTATGACGTTTTTTATGAAATTTTGAGGTAAAAAAAAATGTTGACTTTTCTTGCCCGAAAAAAACGCCATACTATACTATGACGTTTTTTATGACATTTTGAGGTCAAAAAAAATGTTGACTTTTTTTGCCCGAAAAAAACGCCATACTATACTATGATGTTTTTTATGAGATTTTGATGCCAAAAAAAAATGTTGAGATTTTTTGCCCGAAAAAAACGGCATACTATACTATGACGTTTTTTATGAAATTTTGAGGTCAAAAAAATGTTGACTTTTTTTGCCCGAAAAAAACGCCATACTATACTATGACGTTTTTTATGAAATTTGGAGGTAAAAAAAATGTTGACTTTTTTTGCCCGAAAAAAACGCCATACTATACTATGACGTTTTTTATGACATTTTGAGGCCAAAAATTTTTTTGACTTTTTTTGCCCAAAAAAAACGCCATACTATACTATGACATTTTTTATGACATTTTGTGGTAAAAAAAAATGTTGAGATTTTTTGCCCGAAAAAAACGCCATACTATACTATGACGTTTTTTATGAAATTTTGAGGTAAAAAAAAATGTTGACTTTTTTTGACCGAAAAAAACGCCATACTATACTATGACGTTTTTTATGAAATTTTGAGGTCAAAAAAAATGTTGAGATTTTTTGCCCGAAAAAAACGGCATACTATACTATGACGTTTTTTATGAAATTTTGAGGTCAAAAAAAATGTTGAGTTTTTTTGCCCGAAAAAAACGCCATACTATACTATGACGTTTTTTATGAAATTTTGAGGTCAAAAAAAATGTTGAGTTTTTTTGCCCGAAAAAAACGCCATACTATACTATGACGTTTTTTATGAAATTTTGAGGCCAAAAAAAATGTTGACTTTTTTTGCCCCAAAAAAACGCCATACTATACTATGACGTTTTTTATGAAATTTTGAGGCCAAAAAAAATGTTGACTTTTTTTGCCCCAAAAAAACGCCATACTATACTATGACGTTTTTTATGAAATTTTGAGGTCAAAAAAAATGTTGACTTTTTTTGCCCGAAAAAAACGCCATACTATACTATGACGTTTTTTATGAAATTTTGAGGTCAAAAAAAATGTTGACTTTTTTTGCCCGAAAAAAACGCCATACTATACTATGACGTTTTTTATGAAATTTTGAGGTCAAAAAAAATGTTGACTTTTTTTGCCCGAAAAAAACGCCATACTATACTATGACGTTTTTTATGAAATTTTGAGGCCAAAAAAAATGTTGACTTTTTTTGCCCCAAAAAACGCCATACTATACTATGACGTTTTTTATGAAATTTTGAGGCCAAAAAAAATGTTGACTTTTTTTGCCCCAAAAAAACGCCATACTATACTATGACGTTTTTTATGAAATTTTGAGGTCAAAAAAAATGTTGACTTTTTTTGCCCGAAAAAAACGCCATACTATACTATGACGTTTTTTATGACATTTTGAGGTCAAAAAAAACTTGGACTTTTTTTGCCCGAAAAAAACGCCATACTATACTATGACGTTTTTTATGAAATTTTGAGGTAAAAAAAAATGTTGAGATTTTTTGCCCGAAAAAAACGCCATACTATACTATGACGTTTTTTATGAAATTTTGAGGTAAAAAAAAATGTTGACTTTTTTTGACCGAAAAAAACGCCATACTATACTATGACGTTTTTTATGAAATTTTGAGGTAAAAAAAAATGTTGACTTTTCTTGCCCGAAAAAAACGCCATACTATACTATGACGTTTTTTATGACATTTTGAGGTCAAAAAAAATGTTGACTTTTTTTGCCCGAAAAAAACGCCATACTATACTATGATGTTTTTTATGAGATTTTGATGCCAAAAAAAAATGTTGAGATTTTTTGCCCGAAAAAAACGGCATACTATACTATGACGTTTTTTATGAAATTTTGAGGTCAAAAAAATGTTGACTTTTTTTGCCCGAAAAAAACGCCATACTATACTATGACGTTTTTTATGAAATTTGGAGGTAAAAAAAATGTTGACTTTTTTTGCCCGAAAAAAACGCCATACTATACTATGACGTTTTTTATGACATTTTGAGGCCAAAAATTTTTTTGACTTTTTTTGCCCAAAAAAAACGCCATACTATACTATGACATTTTTTATGACATTTTGTGGTAAAAAAAAATGTTGAGATTTTTTGCCCGAAAAAAACGCCATACTATACTATGACGTTTTTTATGAAATTTTGAGGTAAAAAAAAATGTTGACTTTTTTTGACCGAAAAAAACGCCATACTATACTATGACGTTTTTTATGAAATTTTGAGGTCAAAAAAAATGTTGACTTTTCTTGCCCGAAAAAAACGCCATACTATACTATGACGTTTTTTATGACATTTTGAGGTCAAAAAAAATGTTGACTTTTTTTGCCCGAAAAAAACGCCATACTATACTATGACTTTTTTTTTAAATTTTGAGGTCAAAAAAAATGTTGACTTTTTTTGCCCGAAAAAAACGCCATACTATACTATGATGTTTTTTATGACATTTTGATGCCAAAAAAAAAAGTTGACTTTTTTTGCCCGAAAAAAACGCCATACTATACTATGACGTTTTTTATGAAATTTTGAGGTAAAAAAAAATGTTGACTTTTCTTGCCCGAAAAAAACGCCATACTATACTATGACGTTTTTTATGACATTTTGAGGCCAAAAAAATGTTGAGTTTTTTTGCCCAAAAAATACGCCATACTATACTATGACGTTTTTTATGACATTTTGAGGTCAAAAAAAATGTTGAGTTTTTTTGCCCGAAAAAAACGCCATACTATACTATGACGTTTTTTATGAAATTTTGAGTTTAAAAAAAATGTTGACTTTTTTTGCCCGAAAAAAACGCCATACTATACTATGACGTTTTTTATGAAATTTTGAGGTAAAAAAAAATTTGGACTTTTTTTTGTCCGAAAAAAACGCCATACTATACTATGACGTTTTTTATGAAATTTTGAGGTCAAAAAAAATGTTGACTTTTTTTGCCCGAAAAAAACGCCATACTATACTATGACGTTTTTTATGAAATTTTGAGGTCAAAAAAAATGTTGAGATTTTTTGACAGAAAAAAACGCCATACTATACTATGACGTTTTTTATGACATTTTGAGGTCAAAAAAAATTTGGACTTTTTTTGCCCGAAAAAAACGCCATACTATACTATGACGTTTTTTATGAAATTTTGAGGTAAAAAAAAATGTTGAGTTTTTTTGCCCGAAAAAAACGCCATACTATACTATGACGTTTTTTATGAAATTTTGAGGTCAAAAAAAATGTTGACTTTTCTTGCCCGAAAAAAACGCCATACTATACTATGACGTTTTTTATGACATTTTGAGGTCAAAAAAAATGTTGACTTTTTTTGCCTGAAAAAAACGCCATACTATACTATGACGTTTTTTATGAAATTTTGAGGTCAAAAAAAATGTTGACTTTTCTTGCCCGAAAAAAACGCCATACTATACTATGACGTTTTTTATGACATTTTGAGGTCAAAAAAAATGTTGACTTTTTTTGCCCGAAAAAAACGCCATACTATACTATGATGTTTTTTATGACATTTTGAGGCCAAAAATTTTTTTGACTTTTTTTGCCCGAAAAAAACGCCATACTATACTATGACGTTTTTTATGAAATTTTGAGGTCAAAAAAATGTTGACTTTTTTTGCCCGAAAAAAACGCCATACTATACTATGACGTTTTTTATGAAATTTGGAGGTAAAAAAAAATGTTGACTTTTTTTGCCCGAAAAAAACGCCATACTATACTATGACGTTTTTTATGATATTTTGAGGTCATAAAAAATGTTGACTTTTTTTGCCTGAAAAAAACGCCATACTATACTATGACATTTTTTATGACATTTTGAGGCCAAAAATTTTTTTGACTCTTTTTGCCCGAAAAAAACGCCATACTATACTATGACGTTTTTTATGACATTTTGAGGCCAAAAATTTTTTTGACTTTTTTTGCCCGAAAAAAACGCCATACTATACTATGACATTTTTTATGACATTTTGTGGTAAAAAAAAATGTTGAGATTTTTTGCCCGAAAAAAACGCCATACTATACTATGACGTTTTTTATTAAATTTTGAGGTAAAAAAAAATGTTGACTTTTTTTGACCGAAAAAAACGCCATACTATACTATGACGTTTTTTATGAAATTTTGAGGTCAAAAAAAATGTTGACTTTTCTTGCCCGAAAAAAACGCCATACTATACTATGACGTTTTTTATGACATTTTGAGGTCAAAAAAAATGTTGACTTTTTTTGCCCGAAAAAAACGCCATACTATACTATGACATTTTTTATGAAATTTTGAGGTCAAAAAAAATGTTGACTTTTCTTGCCCGAAAAAAACGCCATACTATACTATGACGTTTTTTATGACATTTTGAGGTCAAAAAAAATGTTGACTTTTTTTGCCCGAAAAAAACGCCATACTATACTATGACGTTTTTTATGACATTTTGATGCCAAAAAAAAAGTTGACTTTTTTTGCCCGAAAAAAACGCCATACTATACTATGACGTTTTTTATGAAATTTTGAGTTTAAAAAAAATGTTGACTTTTTTTGCCCGAAAAAAACGCCATACTATACTATGACGTTTTTTATGAAATTTTGAGGTCAAAAAAAATGTTGAGTTTTTTTGCCCGAAAAGAACGCCATACTATACTATGACGTTTTTTATGAAATTTTGAGGCCAAAAAAAATGTTGACTTTTTTTGCCCCAAAAAAATGCCATACTATACTATGACGTTTTTTATGAAATTTTGAGGCCAAAAATTTTTTTGACTTTTTTGCCCGAAAAAAATGCCATACTATACTATGACGTTTTTTATGACATTTTGAGGTCAAAAAAAATGTTGAGATTTTTTGCCCGAAAAAAAACGCCATACTATACTATGACATTTTTTATGAAATTTTGAGGTCAAAAAAAATGTTGAGATTTTTTGCCCGAAAAAAACGCCATACTATACTATGACGTTTTTTATGAAATTTTGAGGTAAAAAAAAATGTTGACTTTTTTTGACCGAAAAAAACGCCATACTATACTATGACATTTTTTATGAAATTTTGAGGTAAAAAAAAATGTTGACTTTTCTTGCCTGAAAAAAACGCCATACTATACTATGACGTTTTTTATGACATTTTGAGGTCAAAAAAAATGTTGACTTTTTTTGCCCGAAAAAAACGCCATACTATACTATGATGTTTTTTATGAGATTTTGATGCCAAAAAAAAATGTTGAGATTTTTTGCCCGAAAAAAACGGCATACTATACTATGACGTTTTTTATGAAATTTTGAGGTCAAAAAAATGTTGACTTTTTTTGCCCGAAAAAAACGCCATACTATACTATGACGTTTTTTATGAAATTTGGAGGTAAAAAAAAATGTTGACTTTTTTTGCCCGAAAAAAACGCCATACTATACTATGACGTTTTTTATGATATTTTGAGGTCATAAAAAATGTTGACTTTTTTTGCCTGAAAAAAACGCCATACTATACTATGACATTTTTTATGAAATTTTGAGGCCAAAAATTTTTTTGACTCTTTTTGCCCGAAAAAAACGCCATACTATACTATGACGTTTTTTATGACATTTTGAGGCCAAAAATTTTTTTGACTTTTTTTGCCCGAAAAAAACGCCATACTATACTATGACATTTTTTATGACATTTTGTGGTAAAAAAAAATGTTGAGATTTTTTGCCCGAAAAAAACGCCATACTATACTATGACGTTTTTTATGAAATTTTGAGGTAAAAAAAAATGTTGACTTTTTTTGACCGAAAAAAACGCCATACTATACTATGACGTTTTTTATGAAATTTTGAGGTCAAAAAAAATGTTGACTTTTCTTGCCCGAAAAAAACGCCATACTATACTATGACGTTTTTTATGACATTTTGAGGTCAAAAAAAATGTTGACTTTTTTTGCCCGAAAAAAACGCCATACTATACTATGACATTTTTTATGAAATTTTGAGGTCAAAAAAAATGTTGACTTTTCTTGCCCGAAAAAAACGCCATACTATACTATGACGTTTTTTATGACATTTTGAGGTCAAAAAAAATGTTGACTTTTTTTGCCCGAAAAAAACGCCATACTATACTATGACGTTTTTTATGACATTTTGATGCCAAAAAAAAAGTTGACTTTTTTTGCCCGAAAAAAACGCCATACTATACTATGACGTTTTTTATGAAATTTTGAGTTTAAAAAAAATGTTGACTTTTTTTGCCCGAAAAAAACGCCATACTATACTATGACGTTTTTTATGACATTTTGAGGTAAAAAAAAATTTGGACTTTTTTTTGTTCGAAAAAAACGCCATACTATACTATGACGTTTTTTTATGAAATTTTGAGGTAAAAAAAAATGTTGACTTTTTTTGCCCGAAAAAAACGCCATACTATACTATGACGTTTTTTATGACATTTTGAGGTCAAGAAAAAATTGGACTTTTTTTGCCCGAAAAAAACGCCATACTATACTATGACGTTTTTTATGAAATTTTGAGGTCAAAAAAAATGTTGAGTTTTTTTGCCCGAAAAAAACGCCATACTATACTATGACGTTTTTTATGAAATTTTGAGGCCAAAAATTTTTTTGACTTTTTTGCCCGAAAAAAATGCCATACTATACTATGACGTTTTTTATGACATTTTGAGGTCAAAAAAAATGTTGAGATTTTTTGCCCGAAAAAAACGGCATACTATACTATGACGTTTTTTATGAAATTTTGAGGTCAAAAAAAATGTTGAGTTTTTTTTTCCCGAAAAAAACGCCATACTATACTATGACGTTTTTTATGAAATTTTGAGGTCAAAAAAAATGTTGAGTTTTTTTGCCCGAAAAAAACGCCATACTATACTATGACGTTTTTTTATGAAATTTTGAGGCCAAAAAAAATGTTGACTTTTTTTGCCCCAAAAAAACGCCATACTATACTATGACGTTTTTTATGAAATTTTGAGGCCAAAAAAAATGTTGACTTTTTTTGCCCCAAAAAAACGCCATACTATACTATGACGTTTTTTATGAAATTTTGAGGTCAAAAAAAATGTTGACTTTTTTTGCCCGAAAAAAACGCCATACTATACTATGACGTTTTTTATGAAATTTTGAGGTCAAAAAAAATGTTGACTTTTTTTGCCCGAAAAAAACGCCATACTATACTATGACGTTTTTTATGACATTTTGAGGTCAAAAAAAATGTTGACTTTTTTTGCCCGAAAAAAACGCCATACTATACTATGATGTTTTTTATGACATTTTGATGCCAAAAAAAAATGTTGAGTTTTTTTGACCGAAAAATACGCCATACTATACTATGACGTTTTTTATGAAATTTTGAGGTAAAAAAAAATGTTAACTTTTTTTGCCCGAAAAAAACGCCATACTATACTATGACGTTTTTTATGACATTTTGAGGCCAAAAATTTTTTTGACTTTTTTTGCCCGAAAAAAACGCCATACTATACTATGACGTTTTTTATGA
This sequence comes from Toxotes jaculatrix, assembly GCF_017976425.1. NCBI lineage: Eukaryota > Metazoa > Chordata > Actinopteri > Toxotidae > Toxotes > Toxotes jaculatrix. Next base: position 17,950,963 of record NC_054410.1, on the reverse strand, counting down.
AATTTTGAGGTCAAAAAAAATGTTGAGATTTTTTGCCCGAAAAAAACGCCATACTATACTATGACGTTTTTTATGAAATTTTGAGGTCAAAAAAAACTTGGACTTTTTTTGACAGAAAAAAACGCCATACTATACTATGACGTTTTTTATGACATTTTGAGGTCAAAAAAAACTTGGACTTTTTTTGCCCGAAAAAAACGCCATACTATACTATGACGTTTTTTATGAAATTTTGAGGTCAAAAAAAATGTTGAGTTTTTTTGCCCGAAAAAAACGCCATACTATACTATGACGTTTTTTTATGAAATTTTGATGCCAAAAAAAATGTTGACTTTTTTTGCCCCAAAAAAACGCCATACTATACTATGACGTTTTTTATGAAATTTTGAGGTCAAAAAAAATGTTGACTTTTTTTGCCCGAAAAAAACGCCATACTATACTATGACGTTTTTTATGAAATTTTGAGGTCAAAAAAAATGTTGACTTTTTTTGACAGAAAAAAACGCCATACTATACTATGACGTTTTTTATGACATTTTGAGGTCAAAAAAAATGTTGACTTTTTTTGACAGAAAAAAACGCCATACTATACTATGACGTTTTTTATGACATTTTGAGGTAAAAAAAAACTTGGACTTTTTTTGCCCGAAAAAAATGCCATACTATACTATGACGTTTTTTATGAAATTTTGAGGTCAAAAAAAATGTTGACTTTTTTTGACCGAAAAAAACGCCATACTATACTATGACGTTTTTTTATGAAATTTTGATGCCAAAAAAAATGTTGACTTTTTTTGCCCCAAAAAAACGCCATACTATACTATGACGTTTTTTATGAAATTTTGAGGTCAAAAAAAATGTTGAGTTTTTTTGCCCGAAAAAAACGCCATACTATACTATGACGTTTTTTATGAAATTTTGAGGTCAAAAAAAATGTTGACTTTTTTTGACAGAAAAAAACGCCATACTATACTATGACGTTTTTTATGAAATTTTGAGGTCAAAAAAAATGTTGAGTTTTTTTGCCCGAAAAAAACGCCATACTATACTATGACGTTTTTTATGAAATTTTGAGGTCAAAAAAAATGTTGACTTTTTTTGCCCGAAAAAAACGCCATACTATACTATGACGTTTTTTATGAAATTTTGAGGCCAAAAAAAATGTTGACTTTTTTTGCCCCAAAAAAACGCCATACTATACTATGACGTTTTTTATGAAATTTTGAGGCCAAAAAAAATGTTGACTTTTTTTGCCCCAAAAAAACGCCATACTATACTATGACGTTTTTTATGAAATTTTGAGGTCAAAAAAAATGTTGACTTTTTTTGCCCGAAAAAAACGCCATACTATACTATGACGTTTTTTATGAAATTTTGAGGTCAAAAAAAATGTTGACTTTTTTTGCCCGAAAAAAACGCCATACTATACTATGACGTTTTTTATGAAATTTTGAGGTCAAAAAAAATGTTGACTTTTTTTGCCCGAAAAAAACGCCATACTATACTATGACGTTTTTTATGAAATTTTGAGGCCAAAAAAAATGTTGACTTTTTTTGCCCCAAAAAACGCCATACTATACTATGACGTTTTTTATGAAATTTTGAGGCCAAAAAAAATGTTGACTTTTTTTGCCCCAAAAAAACGCCATACTATACTATGACGTTTTTTATGAAATTTTGAGGTCAAAAAAAATGTTGACTTTTTTTGCCCGAAAAAAACGCCATACTATACTATGACGTTTTTTATGACATTTTGAGGTCAAAAAAAACTTGGACTTTTTTTGCCCGAAAAAAACGCCATACTATACTATGACGTTTTTTATGAAATTTTGAGGTAAAAAAAAATGTTGAGATTTTTTGCCCGAAAAAAACGCCATACTATACTATGACGTTTTTTATGAAATTTTGAGGTAAAAAAAAATGTTGACTTTTTTTGACCGAAAAAAACGCCATACTATACTATGACGTTTTTTATGAAATTTTGAGGTAAAAAAAAATGTTGACTTTTCTTGCCCGAAAAAAACGCCATACTATACTATGACGTTTTTTATGACATTTTGAGGTCAAAAAAAATGTTGACTTTTTTTGCCCGAAAAAAACGCCATACTATACTATGATGTTTTTTATGAGATTTTGATGCCAAAAAAAAATGTTGAGATTTTTTGCCCGAAAAAAACGGCATACTATACTATGACGTTTTTTATGAAATTTTGAGGTCAAAAAAATGTTGACTTTTTTTGCCCGAAAAAAACGCCATACTATACTATGACGTTTTTTATGAAATTTGGAGGTAAAAAAAATGTTGACTTTTTTTGCCCGAAAAAAACGCCATACTATACTATGACGTTTTTTATGACATTTTGAGGCCAAAAATTTTTTTGACTTTTTTTGCCCAAAAAAAACGCCATACTATACTATGACATTTTTTATGACATTTTGTGGTAAAAAAAAATGTTGAGATTTTTTGCCCGAAAAAAACGCCATACTATACTATGACGTTTTTTATGAAATTTTGAGGTAAAAAAAAATGTTGACTTTTTTTGACCGAAAAAAACGCCATACTATACTATGACGTTTTTTATGAAATTTTGAGGTCAAAAAAAATGTTGACTTTTCTTGCCCGAAAAAAACGCCATACTATACTATGACGTTTTTTATGACATTTTGAGGTCAAAAAAAATGTTGACTTTTTTTGCCCGAAAAAAACGCCATACTATACTATGACTTTTTTTTTAAATTTTGAGGTCAAAAAAAATGTTGACTTTTTTTGCCCGAAAAAAACGCCATACTATACTATGATGTTTTTTATGACATTTTGATGCCAAAAAAAAAAGTTGACTTTTTTTGCCCGAAAAAAACGCCATACTATACTATGACGTTTTTTATGAAATTTTGAGGTAAAAAAAAATGTTGACTTTTCTTGCCCGAAAAAAACGCCATACTATACTATGACGTTTTTTATGACATTTTGAGGCCAAAAAAATGTTGAGTTTTTTTGCCCAAAAAATACGCCATACTATACTATGACGTTTTTTATGACATTTTGAGGTCAAAAAAAATGTTGAGTTTTTTTGCCCGAAAAAAACGCCATACTATACTATGACGTTTTTTATGAAATTTTGAGTTTAAAAAAAATGTTGACTTTTTTTGCCCGAAAAAAACGCCATACTATACTATGACGTTTTTTATGAAATTTTGAGGTCAAAAAAAATGTTGAGTTTTTTTGCCCGAAAAAAACGCCATACTATACTATGACGTTTTTTATGAAATTTTGAGGTCAAAAAAAATGTTGACTTTTTTTGCCCGAAAAAAACGCCATACTATACTATGACGTTTTTTATGAAATTTTGAGGCCAAAAAAAATGTTGACTTTTTTTGCCCCAAAAAAACGCCATACTATACTATGACGTTTTTTATGAAATTTTGAGGCCAAAAAAAATGTTGACTTTTTTTGCCCCAAAAAAACGCCATACTATACTATGACGTTTTTTATGAAATTTTGAGGTCAAAAAAAATGTTGACTTTTTTTGCCCGTAAAAAACGCCATACTATACTATGACGTTTTTTATGACATTTTGAGGTCAAAAAAAACTTGGACTTTTTTTGCCCGAAAAAAACGCCATACTATACTATGACGTTTTTTATGAAATTTTGAGGTCAAAAAAAATGTTGAGATTTTTTGCCCGAAAAAAACGCCATACTATACTATGACGTTTTTTATGAAATTTTGAGGTAAAAAAAAATGTTGACTTTTTTTGACCGAAAAAAACGCCATACTATACTATGACATTTTTTATGAAATTTTGAGGTAAAAAAAAATGTTGACTTTTCTTGCCTGAAAAAAACGCCATATTATACTATGACGTTTTTTATGACATTTTGAGGTCAAAAAAAATGTTGACTTTTTTTGCCCGAAAAAAACGCCATACTATACTATGATGTTTTTTATGAGATTTTGATGCCAAAAAAAAATGTTGAGATTTTTTGCCCGAAAAAAACGGCATACTATACTATGACGTTTTTTATGAAATTTTGAGGTCAAAAAAATGTTGACTTTTTTTGCCCGAAAAAAACGCCATACTATACTATGACGTTTTTTATGAAATTTGGAGGTAAAAAAAAATGTTGACTTTTTTTGCCCGAAAAAAACGCCATACTATACTATGACGTTTTTTATGATATTTTGAGGTCATAAAAAATGTTGACTTTTTTTGCCTGAAAAAAACGCCATACTATACTATGACATTTTTTATGACATTTTGAGGCCAAAAATTTTTTTGACTCTTTTTGCCCGAAAAAAACGCCATACTATACTATGACGTTTTTTATGACATTTTGAGGCCAAAAATTTTTTTGACTTTTTTTGCCCGAAAAAAACGCCATACTATACTATGACATTTTTTATGACATTTTGTGGTAAAAAAAAATGTTGAGATTTTTTGCCCGAAAAAAACGCCATACTATACTATGACGTTTTTTATTAAATTTTGAGGTAAAAAAAAATGTTGACTTTTTTTGACCGAAAAAAACGCCATACTATACTATGACGTTTTTTATGAAATTTTGAGGTCAAAAAAAATGTTGACTTTTCTTGCCCGAAAAAAACGCCATACTATACTATGACGTTTTTTATGACATTTTGAGGCCAAAAATTTTTTTGACTTTTTTGCCCGAAAAAAATGCCATACTATACTATGACGTTTTTTATGACATTTTGAGGTCAAAAAAAATGTTGAGATTTTTTGCCCGAAAAAAAACGCCATACTATACTATGACATTTTTTATGAAATTTTGAGGTTAAAAAAAATGTTGACTTTTCTTGCCCGAAAAAAACGCCATACTATACTATGACGTTTTTTATGACATTTTGAGGTCAAAAAAAATGTTGACTTTTTTTGCCCGAAAAAAACGCCATACTATACTATGATGTTTTTTATGACATTTTGATGCCAAAAAAAAATGTTGAGTTTTTTTGACCGAAAAATACGCCATACTATACTATGACGTTTTTTATGAAATTTTGAGGTCAAAAAAAATGTTAACTTTTTTTGCCCGAAAAAAACGCCATACTATACTATGACGTTTTTTATGACATTTTGAGGCCAAAAATTTTTTTGACTTTTTTTGCCCGAAAAAAACGCCATACTATACTATGACGTTTTTTATGAAATTTTGAGGTCAAAAAAAATGTTGAGATTTTTTGCCCGAAAAAAACGCCATACTATACTATGACGTTTTTTATGAAATTTTGAGGTCAAAAAAAACTTGGACTTTTTTTGACAGAAAAAAACGCCATACTATACTATGACGTTTTTTATGACATTTTGAGGTCAAAAAAAACTTGGACTTTTTTTGCCCGAAAAAAACGCCATACTATACTATGACGTTTTTTATGAAATTTTGAGGTCAAAAAAAATGTTGAGTTTTTTTGCCCGAAAAAAACGCCATACTATACTATGACGTTTTTTTATGAAATTTTGATGCCAAAAAAAATGTTGACTTTTTTTGCCCCAAAAAAACGCCATACTATACTATGACGTTTTTTATGAAATTTTGAGGTCAAAAAAAATGTTGACTTTTTTTGCCCGAAAAAAACGCCATACTATACTATGACGTTTTTTATGAAATTTTGAGGTCAAAAAAAATGTTGACTTTTTTTGACAGAAAAAAACGCCATACTATACTATGACGTTTTTTATGACATTTTGAGGTCAAAAAAAATGTTGACTTTTTTTGCCCGAAAAAAACGCCATACTATACTATGACGTTTTTTATGAAATTTTGAGGTCAAAAAAAATGTTGACTTTTCTTGCCCGAAAAAAACGCCATACTATACTATGACGTTTTTTATGACATTTTGAGGTAAAAAAAAATGTTGAGTTTTTTTGCCCGAAAAAAACGCCATACTATACTATGACGTTTTTTATGAAATTTTGAGGTCAAAAAAAATGTTGACTTTTCTTGCCCGAAAAAAACGCCATACTATACTATGACGTTTTTTATGACATTTTGAGGTCAAAAAAAATGTTGACTTTTTTTGCCCGAAAAAAACGCCATACTATACTATGATGTTTTTTATGACATTTTGAGGCCAAAAATTTTTTTGACTTTTTTTGCCCGAAAAAAACGCCATACTATACTATGACGTTTTTTATGAAATTTTGAGGTCAAAAAAAATGTTGAGATTTTTTGCCCGAAAAAAACGCCATACTATACTATGACGTTTTTTATGAAATTTTGAGGTAAAAAAAAATGTTGACTTTTTTTGACCGAAAAAAACGCCATACTATACTATGACGTTTTTTATGAAATTTTGAGGTAAAAAAAAATGTTGACTTTTCTTGCCCGAAAAAAACGCCATACTATACTATGACGTTTTTTATGACATTTTGAGGTCAAAAAAAATGTTGAGATTTTTTGCCCGAAAAAAACGCCATACTATACTATGACGTTTTTTATGACATTTTGAGGTCAAAAAAAATGTTGAGATTTTTTGCCCGAAAAAAAACGCCATACTATACTATGACGTTTTTTATGACATTTTGAGGTAAAAAAAAATGTTGAGTTTTTTTGCCCGAAAAAAACGCCATACTATACTATGACGTTTTTTATGAAATTTTGAGGTCAAAAAAAATGTTGAGATTTTTTGCCCGAAAAAAACGCCATACTATACTATGACGTTTTTTATGAAATTTTGAGGTAAAAAAAAATGTTGACTTTTTTTGACCGAAAAAAACGCCATACTATACTATGACGTTTTTTATGAAATTTTGAGGTAAAAAAAAATGTTGACTTTTCTTGCCCGAAAAAAACGCCATACTATACTATGACGTTTTTTATGACATTTTGAGGTCAAAAAAAATGTTGAGATTTTTTGCCCGAAAAAAACGCCATACTATACTATGACGTTTTTTAAGACATTTTGAGGTCAAAAAAAATGTTGAGATTTTTTGCCCGAAAAAAAACGCCATACTATACTATGACGTTTTTTATGAAATTTTGAGGTAAAAAAAAATGTTGAGTTTTTTTGCCCGAAAAAAACGCCATACTATACTATGACGTTTTTTATGAAATTTTGAGGTCAAAAAAATTTTTGACTTTTTTTGACAGAAAAAAACGCCATACTATACTATGACGTTTTTTATGAAATTTTGAGGTCAAAAAAATTGTTGAGTTTTTTTGCCCGAAAAAAACGCCATACTATACTATGACGTTTTTTATGAAATTTTGAGGTCAAAAAAAATGTTGACTTTTTTTGCCCGAAAAAAACGCCATACTATACTATGACGTTTTTTATGAAATTTTGAGGCCAAAAAAAATGTTGACTTTTTTTGCCCCAAAAAAACACCATACTATACTATGACGTTTTTTATGAAATTTTGAGGCCAAAAAAAATGTTGACTTTTTTTGCCCCAAAAAAACGCCATACTATACTATGACGTTTTTTATGAAATTTTGAGGTCAAAAAAAATGTTGACTTTTTTTGACAGAAAAAAACGCCATACTATACTATGACGTTTTTTATGACATTTTGAGGTAAAAAAAAACTTGGACTTTTTTTGCCCGAAAAAAATGCCATACTATACTATGACGTTTTTTATGAAATTTTGAGGTCAAAAAAAATGTTGACTTTTTTTGACCGAAAAAAACGCCATACTATACTATGACGTTTTTTTATGAAATTTTGATGCCAAAAAAAATGTTGACTTTTTTTGCCCCAAAAAAACGCCATACTATACTATGACGTTTTTTATGAAATTTTGAGGTCAAAAAAAATGTTGACTTTTTTTGCCCGAAAAAAACGCCATACTATACTATGACGTTTTTTATGAAATTTTGAGGTCAAAAAAAATGTTGACTTTTTTTGACAGAAAAAAACGCCATACTATACTATGACGTTTTTTATGACATTTTGAGGTAAAAAAAAACTTGGACTTTTTTTGCCCGAAAAAAACGCCATACTATACTATGACGTTTTTTATGAAATTTTGAGGTAAAAAAAAATGTTGAGTTTTTTTGCCCGAAAAAAACGCCATACTATACTATGACGTTTTTTATGAAATTTTGAGGTCAAAAAAATGTTGACTTTTCTTGCCCGAAAAAAACGCCATACTATACTATGACGTTTTTTATGACATTTTGAGGTCAAAAAAAATGTTGACTTTTTTTGCCCGAAAAAAACGCCATACTATACTATGACGTTTTTTATGAAATTTTGAGGTCAAAAAAAATGTTGACTTTTCTTGCCCGAAAAAAACGCCATACTATACTATGACGTTTTTTATGAAATTTTGAGGTCAAAAAAAATGTTGACTTTTTTTGACAGAAAAAAACGCCATACTATACTATGACGTTTTTTATGACATTTTGAGGTCAAAAAAAACTTGGACTTTTTTTGCCCGAAAAAAACGCCATACTATACTATGACGTTTTTTATGAAATTTTGAGGTCAAAAAAAATGTTGAGTTTTTTTGCCCGAAAAAAACGCCATACTATACTATGACGTTTTTTATGAAATTTTGAGGTCAAAAAAAATGTTGACTTTTTTTGCCCGAAAAAAACGCCATACTATACTATGACGTTTTTTATGAAATTTTGAGGCCAAAAAAATGTTGAGTTTTTTTGCCCGAAAAAAACGCCATACTATACTATGACGTTTTTTATGAAATTTTGAGGTCAAAAAAAATGTTGACTTTTTTTGACCGAAAAAAACGCCATACTATACTATGACGTTTTTTATGACATTTTGAGGTCAAAAAAAACTTGGACTTTTTTTGCCCGAAAAAAACGCCATACTATACTATGACGTTTTTTATGAAATTTTGAGGTAAAAAAAAATGTTGAGTTTTTTTGCCCGAAAAAAACGCCATACTATACTATGACGTTTTTTATGAAATTTTGAGGTCAAAAAAAATGTTGACTTTTCTTGCCCGAAAAAAACGCCATACTATACTATGACGTTTTTTATGACATTTTGAGGTCAAAAAAAATGTTGACTTTTTTTGCCCGAAAAAAACGCCATACTATACTATGACGTTTTTTATGAAATTTTGAGGTCAAAAAAAATGTTGACTTTTCTTGCCCGAAAAAAACGCCATACTATACTATGACGTTTTTTATGACATTTTGAGGTCAAAAAAAATGTTGACTTTTTTTGCCCGAAAAAAACGCCATACTATACTATGATGTTTTTTATGACATTTTGAGGCCAAAAATTTTTTTGACTTTTTTTGCCCGAAAAAAACGCCATACTATACTATGACGTTTTTTATGACATTTTGAGGCCAAAAATTTTTTTGACTTTTTTTGCCCAAAAAAAACGCCATACTATACTATGACGTTTTTTATGACATTTTGTGGTAAAAAAAAATGTTGAGATTTTTTGCCCGAAAAAAACGCCATACTATACTATGACGTTTTTTATGAAATTTTGAGGTAAAAAAAAATGTTGACTTTTTTTGACCGAAAAAAACGCCATACTATACTATGACGTTTTTTATGAAATTTTGAGGTAAAAAAAAATGTTGACTTTTCTTGCCCGAAAAAAACGCCATACTATACTATGACGTTTTTTATGACATTTTGATGCCAAAAAAAAATGTTGAGATTTTTTGCCCGAAAAAAAGGGCATACTATACTATGACGTTTTTTATGAAATTTTGAGGTCAAAAAAAATGTTGACTTTTTTTGCCCGAAAAAAACGCCATACTATACTATGACGTTTTTTATGAAATTTGGAGGTAAAAAAAAATGTTGACTTTTTTTGCCCGAAAAAAACGCCATACTATACTATGACGTTTTTTATGACATTTTGAGGTCATAAATTTTTTTGACTTTTTTTGCCCGAAAAAAACGCCATACTATACTATGACGTTTTTTATGACATTTTGAGGCCAAAAATTTTTTTGACTTTTTTTGCCCGAAAAAAACGCCATACTATACTATGACGTTTTTTATGAAATTTTGAGGTCAAAAAAAATGTTGAGTTTTTTTGCCCGAAAAAAACGCCATACTATACTATGACGTTTTTTATGAAATTTTGAGGTCAAAAAAAATGTTGACTTTTTTTGCCCGAAAAAAACGCCATACTATACTATGACGTTTTTTATGAAATTTTGAGGCCAAAAAAATGTTGAGTTTTTTTGCCCGAAAAAAACGCCATACTATACTATGACGTTTTTTATGAAATTTTGAGGTCAAAAAAAATGTTGACTTTTTTTGACCGAAAAAAACGCCATACTATACTATGACGTTTTTTATGACATTTTGAGGTCAAAAAAAACTTGGACTTTTTTTGCCCGAAAAAAACGCCATACTATACTATGACGTTTTTTATGAAATTTTGAGGTAAAAAAAAATGTTGAGTTTTTTTGCCCGAAAAAAACGCCATACTATACTATGACGTTTTTTATGAAATTTTGAGGTCAAAAAAAATGTTGACTTTTCTTGCCCGAAAAAAACGCCATACTATACTATGACGTTTTTTATGACATTTTGAGGTCAAAAAAAATGTTGACTTTTTTTGCCCGAAAAAAACGCCATACTATACTATGACGTTTTTTATGAAATTTTGAGGTCAAAAAAAATGTTGACTTTTCTTGCCCGAAAAAAACGCCATACTATACTATGACGTTTTTTATGACATTTTGAGGTCAAAAAAAATGTTGACTTTTTTTGCCCGAAAAAAACGCCATACTATACTATGATGTTTTTTATGACATTTTGAGGCCAAAAATTTTTTTGACTTTTTTTGCCCGAAAAAAACGCCATACTATACTATGACGTTTTTTATGACATTTTGAGGCCAAAAATTTTTTTGACTTTTTTTGCCCAAAAAAAACGCCATACTATACTATGACGTTTTTTATGACATTTTGTGGTAAAAAAAAATGTTGAGATTTTTTGCCCGAAAAAAACGCCATACTATACTATGACGTTTTTTATGAAATTTTGAGGTAAAAAAAAATGTTGACTTTTTTTGACCGAAAAAAACGCCATACTATACTATGACGTTTTTTATGAAATTTTGAGGTAAAAAAAAATGTTGACTTTTCTTGCCCGAAAAAAACGCCATACTATACTATGACGTTTTTTATGACATTTTGATGCCAAAAAAAAATGTTGAGATTTTTTGCCCGAAAAAAAGGGCATACTATACTATGACGTTTTTTATGAAATTTTGAGGTCAAAAAAAATGTTGACTTTTTTTGCCCGAAAAAAACGCCATACTATACTATGACGTTTTTTATGAAATTTGGAGGTAAAAAAAAATGTTGACTTTTTTTGCCCGAAAAAAACGCCATACTATACTATGACGTTTTTTATGACATTTTGAGGTCATAAAAAATGTTGACTTTTTTTGCCTGAAAAAAACGCCATACTATACTATGACATTTTTTATGAAATTTTGAGGCCAAAAATTTTTTTGACTTTTTTTGCCCGAAAAAAACGCCATACTATACTATGACGTTTTTTATGACATTTTGAGGCCAAAAATTTTTTTGACTTTTTTTGCCCAAAAAAAACGCCATACTATACTATGACGTTTTTTATGACATTTTGTGGTAAAAAAAAATGTTGAGTTTTTTTGCCCGAAAAAAACGCCATACTATACTATGACGTTTTTTATGACATTTTGAGGCCAAAAATTTTTTTGACTTTTTTTGCCCGAAAAAAACGCCATACTATACTATGACGTTTTTTATGAAATTTTGAGGTCAAAAAAAATGTTGAGATTTTTTGCCCGAAAAAAACGCCATACTATACTATGACGTTTTTTATGAAATTTTGAGGTAAAAAAAAATGTTGACTTTTTTTGACCGAAAAAAACGCCATACTATACTATGACATTTTTTATGAAATTTTGAGGCCAAAAATTTTTTTGACTTTTTTTGCCCGAAAAAAACGCCATACTATACTATGACGTTTTTTATGAAATTTTGAGGCCAAAAAAAATGTTAACTTTTTTTGCCCGAAAAAAACGCCATACTATACTATGACGTTTTTTATGACATTTTGAGGCCAAAAATTTTTTTGACTTTTTTTGCCCGAAAAAAACGCCATACTATACTATGACGTTTTTTATGAAATTTTGAGGTCAAAAAAAATGTTGAGATTTTTTTCCCGAAAAAAACGCCATACTATACTATGACGTTTTTTATGACATTTTGAGGTCAAAAAAAATGTTGACTTTTTTTGACCGAAAAAAACGCCATACTATACTATGACGTTTTTTATGAAATTTTGAGGTCAAAAAAAATGTTGACTTTTCTTGCCCGAAAAAAACGCCATACTATACTATGACGTTTTTTATGACATTTTGAGGTCAAAAAAAATGTTGACTTTTTTTGCCCGAAAAAAACGCCATACTATACTATGACGTTTTTTATGAAATTTTGAGGCCAAAAAAAATGTTGACTTTTTTTGCCCGAAAAAAACGCCATACTATACTATGACGTTTTTTATGAAATTTTGAGGCCAAAAAAAATGTTGACTTTTTTTGCCCCAAAAAAACGCCATACTATACTATGACGTTTTTTATGAAATTTTGAGGTCAAAAAAAATGTTGACTTTTTTTGACAGAAAAAAACGCCATACTATACTATGACGTTTTTTATGACATTTTGAGGTCAAAAAAAACTTGGACTTTTTTTGCCCGAAAAAAACGCCATACTATACTATGACGTTTTTTATGAAATTTTGAGGTCAAAAAAAATGTTGACTTTTTTTGACCGAAAAAAACGCCATACTATACTATGACGTTTTTTATGACATTTTGAGGTCAAAAAAAACTTGGACTTTTTTTGCCCGAAAAAAACGCCATACTATACTATGACGTTTTTTATGAAATTTTGAGGTAAAAAAAAATGTTGAGTTTTTTTGCCCGAAAAAAACGCCATACTATACTATGACGTTTTTTATGAAATTTTGAGGTCAAAAAAAATGTTGACTTTTCTTGCCCGAAAAAAACGCCATACTATACTATGACGTTTTTTATGACATTTTGAGGTCAAAAAAAATGTTGACTTTTTTTGCCCGAAAAAAACGCCATACTATACTATGACGTTTTTTATGAAATTTTGAGGTCAAAAAAAATGTTGACTTTTCTTGCCCGAAAAAAACGCCATACTATACTATGACGTTTTTTATGACATTTTGAGGTCAAAAAAAATGTTGACTTTTTTTGCCCGAAAAAAACGCCATACTATACTATGATGTTTTTTATGACATTTTGAGGCCAAAAATTTTTTTGACTTTTTTTGCCCGAAAAAAACGCCATACTATACTATGACGTTTTTTATGACATTTTGAGGCCAAAAATTTTTTTGACTTTTTTTGCCCAAAAAAAACGCCATACTATACTATGACGTTTTTTATGACATTTTGTGGTAAAAAAAAATGTTGAGATTTTTTGCCCGAAAAAAACGCCATACTATACTATGACGTTTTTTATGAAATTTTGAGGTAAAAAAAAATGTTGACTTTTTTTGACCGAAAAAAACGCCATACTATACTATGACGTTTTTTATGAAATTTTGAGGTCAAAAAAAATGTTGACTTTTCTTGCCCGAAAAAAACGCCATACTATACTATGACGTTTTTTATGACATTTTGATGCCAAAAAAAAATGTTGAGATTTTTTGCCCGAAAAAAATGGCATACTATACTATGACGTTTTTTATGAAATTTTGAGGTAAAAAAAAATGTTGACTTTTTTTGCCCGAAAAAAACGCCATACTATACTATGACGTTTTTTATGAAATTTGGAGGTAAAAAAAAATGTTGACTTTTTTTGCCCGAAAAAAACGCCATACTATACTATGACGTTTTTTATGACATTTTGAGGTCATAAAAAATGTTGACTTTTTTTGCCTGAAAAAAACGCCATACTATACTATGACATTTTTTATGAAATTTTGAGGCCAAAAATTTTTTTGACTTTTTTTGCCCGAAAAAAACGCCATACTATACTATGACGTTTTTTATGACATTTTGAGGCCAAAAATTTTTTTGACTTTTTTTGCCCAAAAAAAACGCCATACTATACTATGACGTTTTTTATGACATTTTGTGGTAAAAAAAAATGTTGAGTTTTTTTGCCCGAAAAAAACGCCATACTATACTATGACGTTTTTTATGACATTTTGAGGCCAAAAATTTTTTTGACTTTTTTTGCCCGAAAAAAACGCCATACTATACTATGACGTTTTTTATGAAATTTTGAGGTCAAAAAAAATGTTGAGATTTTTTGCCCGAAAAAAACGCCATACTATACTATGACGTTTTTTATGAAATTTTGAGGTAAAAAAAAATGTTGACTTTTTTTGACCGAAAAAAAACGCCATACTATACTATGACATTTTTTATGAAATTTTGAGGCCAAAAATTTTTTTGACTTTTTTTGCCCGAAAAAAACGCCATACTATACTATGACGTTTTTTATGACATTTTGAGGTCAAAAAAAACTTGGACTTTTTTTGCCCGAAAAAAACGCCATACTATACTATGACGTTTTTTATGAAATTTTGAGGTCAAAAAAAATGTTGAGTTTTTTTGCCCGAAAAAAACCCCATACTATACTATGACGTTTTTTATGAAATTTTGAGGTCAAAAAAAATGTTGACTTTTTTTGACAGAAAAAAACGCCATACTATACTATGACGTTTTTTATGACATTTTGAGGTCAAAAAAAATTTGGACTTTTTTTGCCCGAAAAAAACGCCATACTATACTATGACGTTTTTTATGAAATTTTGAGGTCAAAAAAAATGTTGAGTTTTTTTGCCCGAAAAAAACGCCATACTATACTATGACATTTTTTATGAAATTTTGAGGTAAAAAAAAATGTTGACTTTTCTTGCCCGAAAAAAACGCCATACTATACTATGACGTTTTTTATGACATTTTGAGGTCAAAAAAAATGTTGACTTTTTTTGCCCGAAAAAAACGCCATACTATACTGTGATGTTTTTTATGACATTTTGATGCCAAAAAAAAATGTTGAGTTTTTTTGCCTGAAAAAAACGCCATACTATACTATGACATTTTTTATGAAATTTTGAGGCCAAAAATTTTTTTGACTTTTTTTGCCCGAAAAAAACGCCATACTATACTATGACGTTTTTTATGACATTTTGAGGCCAAAAATTTTTTTGACTTTTTTTGCCCAAAAAAAACGCCATACTATACTATGACGTTTTTTATGACATTTTGTGGTAAAAAAAAATGTTGAGTTTTTTTGCCCGAAAAAAACGCCATACTATACTATGACGTTTTTTATGACATTTTGAGGCCAAAAATTTTTTTGACTTTTTTTGCCCGAAAAAAACGCCATACTATACTATGACGTTTTTTATGAAATTTTGAGGTCAAAAAAAATGTTGACTTTTTTTGCCCGAAAAAAACGCCATACTATACTATGACGTTTTTTATGAAATTTTGAGGCCAAAAAAAATGTTGACTTTTTTTGCCCCAAAAAAACGCCATACTATACTATGACGTTTTTTATGAAATTTTGAGGTCAAAAAAAATGTTGACTTTTTTTGACAGAAAAAAACGCCATACTATACTATGACGTTTTTTATGACATTTTGAGGTCAAAAAAAATGTTGACTTTTTTTGCCCGAAAAAAACGCCATACTATACTATGACGTTTTTTTATGAAATTTTGATGCCAAAAAAATGTTGACTTTTTTTGCCCCAAAAAAACGCCATACTATACTATGACGTTTTTTATGAAATTTTGAGGTCAAAAAAAATGTTGACTTTTTTTGCCCGAAAAAAACCCCATACTATACTATGACGTTTTTTATGAAATTTTGAGGTCAAAAAAAATGTTGACTTTTTTTGACAGAAAAAAACGCCATACTATACTATGACGTTTTTTATGACATTTTGAGGTCAAAAAAAATTTGGACTTTTTTTGCCCGAAAAAAACGCCATACTATACTATGACGTTTTTTATGAAATTTTGAGGTCAAAAAAAATGTTGAGTTTTTTTGCCCGAAAAAAACGCCATACTATACTATGACATTTTTTATGAAATTTTGAGGTAAAAAAAAATGTTGACTTTTCTTGCCCGAAAAAAACGCCATACTATACTATGACGTTTTTTATGACATTTTGAGGTCAAAAAAAATGTTGACTTTTTTTGCCCGAAAAAAACGCCATACTATACTGTGATGTTTTTTATGACATTTTGATGCCAAAAAAAAATGTTGAGTTTTTTTGACCGAAAAATACGCCATACTATACTATGACGTTTTTTATGAAATTTTGAGGTAAAAAAAAATGTTAACTTTTTTTGCCCGAAAAAAACGCCATACTATACTATGACGTTTTTTATGACATTTTGAGGCCAAAAATTTTTTTGACTTTTTTTGCCCGAAAAAAACGCCATACTATACTATGACGTTTTTTATGAAATTTTGAGGTCAAAAAAAATGTTGAGATTTTTTGCCCGAAAAAAAACGCCATACTATACTATGACGTTTTTTATGAAATTTTGAGGTAAAAAAAAATGTTGACTTTTCTTGACCGAAAAAAACGCCATACTATACTATGACATTTTTTATGAAATTTTGAGGTAAAAAAAAATGTTGACTTTTCTTGCCCGAAAAAAACGCCATACTATACTATGACGTTTTTTATGACATTTTGAGGTCAAAAAAAATGTTGACTTTTTTTGCCCGAAAAAACCGCCATACTATACTATGACATTTTTTATGAAATTTTGAGGCCAAAAATTTTTTTGACTTTTTTTGCCCGAAAAAAACGCCATACTATACTATGACGTTTTTTATGACATTTTGAGGCCAAAAATTTTTTTGACTTTTTTTGCCCAAAAAAAACGCCATACTATACTATGACATTTTTTATGACATTTTGTGGTAAAAAAAAATGTTGACTTTTTTTGACAGAAAAAAACGCCATACTATACTATGACGTTTTTTATGAAATTTTGAGGTCAAAAAAAATGTTGAGTTTTTTTGCCCGAAAAAAACGCCATACTATACTATGACGTTTTTTATGAAATTTTGAGTTTAAAAAAAATGTTGACTTTTTTTGCCCGAAAAAAACGCCATACTATACTATGACGTTTTTTATGAAATTTTGAGGTAAAAAAAAATTTGGACTTTTTTTTGTCCGAAAAAAACGCCATACTATACTATGACGTTTTTTATGAAATTTTGAGGTCAAAAAAAATGTTGACTTTTTTTGACCGAAAAAAACGCCATACTATACTATGACGTTTTTTATGAAATTTTGAGGTCAAAAAAAATGTTGACTTTTTTTGACAGAAAAAAACGCCATACTATACTATGACGTTTTTTATGACATTTTGAGGTCAAGAAAAAATTGGACTTTTTTTGCCCGAAAAAAACGGCATACTATACTATGACGTTTTTTATGAAATTTTGAGGCCAAAAAAAATGTTGACTTTTTTTGCCCCAAAAAAATGCCATACTATACTATGACGTTTTTTATGAAATTTTGAGGCCAAAAATTTTTTTGACTTTTTTGCCCGAAAAAAATGCCATACTATACTATGACGTTTTTTATGACATTTTGAGGTCAAAAAAAATGTTGAGATTTTTTGCCCGAAAAAAAACGCCATACTATACTATGACGTTTTTTATGAAATTTTGAGGTAAAAAAAAATGTTGACTTTTTTTGACCGAAAAAAACGCCATACTATACTATGACATTTTTTATGAAATTTTGAGGTAAAAAAAAATGTTGACTTTTCTTGCCCGAAAAAAACGCCATACTATACTATGACGTTTTTTATGACATTTTGAGGTCAAAAAAAATGTTGACTTTTTTTGCCCGAAAAAAACGCCATACTATACTATGATGTTTTTTATGACATTTTGATGCCAAAAAAAAATGTTGAGTTTTTTTGACCGAAAAATACCCCATACTATACTATGACGTTTTTTATGAAATTTTGAGGTAAAAAAAAATGTTAACTTTTTTTGCCCGAAAAAAACGCCATACTATACTATGACGTTTTTTATGACATTTTGAGGCCAAAAATTTTTTTGACTTTTTTTGCCCGAAAAAAACGCCATACTATACTATGACGTTTTTTATGAAATTTTGAGGTCAAAAAAAATGTTGACTTTTTTTGCCCGAAAAAAACGCCATACTATACTATGACATTTTGAGGTCAAAAAAAATGTTGACTTTTTTTGACCGAAAAAAACGCCATACTATACTATGACGTTTTTTATGACATTTTGAGGTAAAAAAAAAGTTGACTTTTTTTGACCGAAAAAAATGCCATACTATACTATGACGTTTTTTATGACATTTTGAGGCCAAAATTTTTTTTGACTTTTTTTGCCCGAAAAAAACGCCACACTATACTATGACGTTTTTTATGAAATTTTGAGGTCAAAAAAAATGTTGACTTTTTTTGACCGAAAAAAAACGCCATACTATACTATGACGTTTTTTATGAAATTTTGAGGTAAAAAAAATGTTGACTTTTTTTGCCCGAAAAAAACGCCATACTATACTATGACGTTTTTTATGAAATTTTGAGGTAAAAAAAAAATGTTGACTTTTTTTGACCGAAAAAAACGCCATACTATACTATGACGTTTTTTATGAGATTTTGAGGCCAAAATTTTTTTGACTTTTTTTTGCCCGAAAAAAACGCCATACTATACTATGACGTTTTTTATGAAATTTTGAGGTCAAAAAGAATGTTGTTTTTTTGCCCGAAAAAAACGCCATACTATAGTATGACGTTTTTTATGAAATTTTGAGGTCAAAAAAAATGTTGACTTTTTTTGCCCGAAAAAAACGCCATACTATACTATTACGTTTTTTATGACATTTTGAGGCCAAAAATTTTTTTGACTTTTTTTGCCCGAAAAAAACGCCATACTATACTATGACGTTTTTTATGACATTTTGAGGTAAAAAAAATGTTGACTTTTTTTGCCCCAAAAAAAACGCCATACTATACTATGACGTTTTTTATGAAATTTTGAGGTCAAAAAGAATGTTGTTTTTTTTGCCCGAAAAAAACCCCATACTATACTATGACGTTTTTTATGACATTTTAAGGTAAAAAAAAATGTTGACTTTTTTTGACAGAAAAAAACGCCATACTATACTATGACGTTTTTTATGAAATTTTGAGGTCAAAAAAAATGTTGACTTTTTTTGCCCGAAAAAAACGCCATACTATACTATGACATTTTGAGGTAAAAAAAAATGTTGACTTTTTTTGACCGAAAAAAACGCCATACTATACTATGACGTTTTTTATGAAATTTTGAGGTAAAAAAAAATGTTGACTTTTTTTGCCCGAAAAAAAAACGCCATACTATACTATGACATTTTGAGGTCAAAAAAAATGTTGACTTTTTTTGACCGAAAAAAACGCCATACTATGCTATGACGTTTTTTATGACATTTTGAGGTAAAAAAAAAAGTTGACTTTTTTTGACCGAAAAAAATGCCATACTATACTATGACGTTTTTTATGACATTTTGAGGCCAAAATTTTTTTTTGACTTTTTTTGCCCGAAAAAAACGCCATACTATACTAGGACGTTTTTTATGACATTTTGAGGTCATAAAAAATGTTGACTTTTTTTGCCTGAAAAAAACGCCATACTATACTATGACGTTTTTTATGACATTTTGAGGTCAAAAAAAATGTTGACTTTTTTTGCCCGAAAAAAACGCCATACTATACTATGACGTTTTTTATGACATTTTGAGGCCAAAAATTTTTTTGACTTTTTTTGCCCGAAAAAAACGCCATACTATACTATGACGTTTTTTATGAAATTTTGAGGTAAAAAAAAATGTTGAGATTTTTTGCCCAAAAAAAACGCCATACTATACTATGACGTTTTTTATGAAATTTTGAGGTAAAAAAAAATGTTGACTTTTTTTGACCGAAAAAAACGCCATACTATACTATGACATTTTGAGGTCAAAAAAAATGTTGACTTTTTTTGACCGAAAAAAAACGCCATACTATACTATGACGTTTTTTATGAAATTTTGAGGTAAAAAAAAATGTTAACTTTTTTTGCCCGAAAAAAAACGCCATACTATACTATGACATTTTGAGGTCAAAAAAAATGTTGACTTTTTTTGACCGAAAAAAAACGCCATACTATACTATGACGTTTTTTATGACATTTTGAGGTAAAAAAAAAAGTTGACTTTTTTTGACCGAAAAAAACGACATACTATACTATGACGTTTTTTATGACATTTTGAGGCCAAAATTTTTTTTGACTTTTTTTGCCCGAAAAAAAACGCCATACTATACTAGGACGTTTTTTATGAAATTTTGAGGTCAAAAAAAAATGTTGACTTTTTTTGACCGAAAAAAAACGCCATACTATACTATGACGTTTTTTATGACATTTTGAGGTCAAAAAAAATGTTGACTTTTTTTGACCGAAAAAAACGCCATACTATACTATGACGTTTTTTATGAAATTTTGAGGCCAAAAATTTTTTTGACTTTTTTTGCCCGAAAAAAACGCCATACTATACTATGACGTTTTTTATGACATTTTGAGGCCAAAATTTTTTTGACTTTTTTTTGCCCGAAAAAAACGCCATACTGTACTATGACGTTTTTTATGAAATTTCGAGGTCAAAAAAAAGTTGAGTTTTTTTGCCCGAAAAAAACGCCATACTATACTATGACGTTTTTTATGACATTTTGAGGTAAAAAAAAATGATGAGTTTTTTTGACCGAAAAAAAACGCCATACTATACTATGACGTTTTTTATGAAATTTTGAGGTAAAAAAAATGTTGACTTTTTTTGCCCGAAAAAAATGCCATACTATACTATGACGTTTTTTATGAAATTTTGAGGTAAAAAAAAAATGTTGACTTTTTTTGACCGAAAAAAACGCCATACTATACTATGACGTTTTTTATGAAATTTTGAGGCCAAAAATTTTTTTGACTTTTTTTTGCCCGAAAAAAACGCCATACTATACTATGACGTTTTTTATGACATTTTGAGGTAAAAAAAAATGTTGACTTTTTTTGACCGAAAAAAACGCCATACTATACTATGACGTTTTTTATGAAATTTTGAGGCCAAAAATTTTTTTGACTCTTTTTGCCCGAAAAAAACGCCATACTATACTATGACGTTTTTTATGAAATTTTGAGTTCAAAAAAAATGTTGACTTTTTTTGCCCGAAAAAAACGCCATACTATACTATGACGTTTTTTATGAAATTTTGAGGTCAAAAAGAATGTTGTTTTTTTGCCCGAAAAAAACGCCATACTATACTATGACGTTTTTTATGAAATTTTGAGGTCAAAAAAAATGTTGACTTTTTTTGCCCGAAAAAAACGCCATACTATACTATGACGTTTTTTATGACATTTTGAGGCCAAAAATTTTTTTGACTTTTTTTGCCCGAAAAAAACGCCATACTATACTATGACGTTTTTTATGACATTTTGAGGCCAAAAAAAATTTTGGACTATTTTTGCCCGAAAAAAACGCCATACTATACTATGACGTTTTTTATGACATTTTGAGGTAAAAAAAAATGTTGAGATTTTTTGCCCGAAAAAAAACGCCATACTATACTATGACGTTTTTTATGAAATTTTGAGGTAAAAAAAAATGTTGACTTTTTTTGACCGAAAAAAACGCCATACTATACTATGACATTTTTTATGAAATTTTGAGGTAAAAAAAAATGTTGACTTTTCTTGCCCGAAAAAAACGCCATACTATACTATGACGTTTTTTATGACATTTTGAGGTCAAAAAAAATGTTGACTTTTTTTGCCCGAAAAAAACGCCATACTATACTATGACGTTTTTTATGACATTTTGATGCCAAAAAAAAAAGTTGACTTTTTTTGCCCGAAAAAAACGGCATACTATACTATGACCTTTTTATGAAATTTTGAGGTAAAAAAAAAATGTTGACTTTTTTTGCCCGAAAAAAACGCCATACTATACTATGACGTTTTTTATGACATTTTGAGGTCATAAAAAATGTTGACTTTTTTTGCCTGAAAAAAACGCCATACTATACTATGACATTTTTTATGAAATTTTGAGGCCAAAAATTTTTTGGACTTTTTTTGCCCGAAAAAAACGCCATACTATACTATGACGTTTTTTATGACATTTTGAGGCCAAAAATTTTTTTGACTTTTTTTGCCCGAAAAAAACGCCATACTATACTATGACATTTTTTATGACATTTTGAGGTCAAAAAAAATGTTGAGTTTTTTTGCCCGAAAAAAACGCCATACTATACTATGACGTTTTTTATGAAATTTTGAGGTCAAAAAAAATGTTGAGATTTTTTGCCCGAAAAAAACGCCATACTATACTATGACGTTTTTTATGACATTTTGAGGTCAAAAAAAAATGTTGACTTTTTTTGACCGAAAAAAACGCCATACTATACTATGACATTTTTTATGAAATTTTGAGGTCAAAAAAAATGTTGACTTTTTTTGCCCGAAAAAAACGCCATACTATACTATTACGTTTTTTATGACATTTTGAGGACAAAATTTTTTTTGACTTTTTTTGCCCGAAAAAAACGCCATACTATACTATGACGTTTTTTATGACATTTTGAGGTCAAAAAAAATGTTGACTTTTTTTGCCCGAAAAAAACGCCATACTATACTATGACATTTTGAGGTCAAAAAAAATGTTGACTTTTTTTGACCGAAAAAAACGCCATACTATACTATGACATTTTGAGGTCAAAAAAAATGTTGACTTTTTTTGACCGAAAAAAACGCCATACTATACTATGACGTTTTTTATGACATTTTGAGGTAAAAAAAAATGTTGACTTTTTTTGACCGAAAAAAATGCCATACTATACTATGACGTTTTTTATGACATTTTGAGGCCAAAATTTTTTTTGACTTTTTTTGCCCGAAAAAAACGCCACACTATACTATGACGTTTTTTATGAAATTTTGAGGTCAAAAAAAATGTTGACTTTTTTTGACCGAAAAAAAACGCCATACTATACTATGACGTTTTTTATGAAATTTTGAGGCCAAAAATTTTTTTGACTTTTTTTTGCCCGAAAAAAACGCCATACTATACTATGACGTTTTTTATGACATTTTGAGGTAAAAAAAAATGTTGACTTTTTTTGCCTGAAAAAAACGCCATACTATACTATGACGTTTTTTATGACATTTTGAGGTCAAAAAAAATGTTGACTTTTTTTGCCCGAAAAAAAACGCCATACTATACTATGACGTTTTTTATGACATTTTGAGGCCAAAAATTTTTTTGACTTTTTTTGCCCGAAAAAAACGCCATACTATACTATGACGTTTTTTATGAAATTTTGAGGTAAAAAAAAATGTTGACTTTTTTTGACCGAAAAAAACGCCATACTATACTATGACATTTTGAGGTCAAAAAAAATGTTGACTTTTTTTGACCGAAAAAAACGCCATACTATACTATGACGTTTTTTATGAAATTTTGAGGCCAAAAATTTTTTTGACTTTTTTTTGCCCGAAAAAAACGCCATACTATACTATGACGTTTTTTATGACATTTTGAGGTAAAAAAAAATGTTGACTTTTTTTGACCGAAAAAAACGCCATACTATACTATGACGTTTTTTATGAAATTTTGAGGCCAAAAATTTTTTTGACTCTTTTTGCCCGAAAAAAACGCCATACTATACTATGACGTTTTTTATGACATTTTGAGGCCAAAATTTTTTTGACTTTTTTTTGCCCGAAAAAAACGCCATACTATACTATGACGTTTTTTATGAAATTTTGAGTTCAAAAAAAATGTTGACTTTTTTTGCCCGAAAAAAACGCCATACTATACTATGACGTTTTTTATGAAATTTCGAGGTCAAAAAAAATGTTGAGTTTTTTTGCCCGAAAAAAACGCCATACTATACTATGACGTTTTTTATGAAATTTTGAGGTCAAAAAAATTTTTGACTTCTTTTGACAGAAAAAACGCCATACTATACTATGACGTTTTTTATGAAATTTTGAGGTAAAAAAAAATGTTGACTTTTTTTGCCCGAAAAAAACTCCATACTATACCATGACATTTTTTATGAAATTTTGAAGTAAAAAAAAATGTTGACTTTTTTTGCCCGAAAAAACGCCATACTATACTATGACGTTTTTTATGACATTTTGAGGCCAAAAATTTTTTTGACTTTTTTTGCCCGAAAAAAACGCCATACTATACTATGACGTTTTTTATGACATTTTGAGGTCAAAAAAATTGTTGAGTTTTTTTGCCCGAAAAAAACGCCATACTATACTATGACGTTTTTTATGACATTTTGAGGCCAAAAAAAAATTTGGACTTTTTTTGCCCAAAAAAAACGCCATACTATACTATGACGTTTTTTATGACATTTTGAGGTCAAAAAAAATGTTGACTTTTTTTGCCCGAAAAAAACGCCATACTATACTATGACGTTTTTTATGAAATTTTGAGGTCAAAAAGAATGTTGTTTTTTTGCCCGAAAAAAACGCCATACTATACTATGACGTTTTTTATGAAATTTTGAGGTCAAAAAAAATGTTGACTTTTTTTGCCCGAAAAAAACGCCATACTATACTATTACGTTTTTTATGACATTTTGAGGCCAAAAATTTTTTTGACTTTTTTTGCCCGAAAAAAACGCCATACTATACTATGACGTTTTTTATGACATTTTGAGGCCAAAAAAAATTTTGGACTATTTTTGCCCGAAAAAAACGCCATACTATACTATGACGTTTTTATGACATTTTGAGGTCAAAAAAAATGTTGACTTTTTTTGACAGAAAAAAATGCCATACTATACTATGACGTTTTTTATGACATTTTGAGGTCAAAAAAAATGTTGAGATTTTTTGCCCGAAAAAAACGCCATACTATACTATGACGTTTTTTATGACATTTTGAGGTCAAAAAAAATGTTGACTTTTTTTGACAGAAAAAATGCCATACTATACTATGACGTTTTTTATGAAATTTTGAGGTCAAAAAGAATGTTGTTTTTTTGCCCGAAAAAAACCCCATACTATACTATGACGTTTTTTATGAAATTTTGAGGTAAAAAAAAATGTTGACTTTTTTTGCCCGAAAAAAAAACGCCATACTATACTATGACATTTTGAGGTCAAAAAAAATGTTGACTTTTTTTGACCGAAAAAAACGCCATACTATGCTATGACGTTTTTTATGACATTTTGAGGTAAAAAAAAAAGTTGACTTTTTTTGACCGAAAAAAATGCCATACTATACTATGACGTTTTTTATGACATTTTGAGGCCAAAATTTTTTTTTGACTTTTTTTGCCCGAAAAAAACGCCATACTATACTAGGACGTTTTTTATGACATTTTGAGGTCATAAAAAATGTTGACTTTTTTTGCCTGAAAAAAACGCCATACTATACTATGACGTTTTTTATGACATTTTGAGGTCAAAAAAAATGTTGACTTTTTTTGCCCGAAAAAAACGCCATACTATACTATGACGTTTTTTATGACATTTTGAGGCCAAAAATTTTTTTGACTTTTTTTGCCCGAAAAAAACGCCATACTATACTATGACGTTTTTTATGAAATTTTGAGGTAAAAAAAAATGTTGAGATTTTTTGCCCAAAAAAAACGCCATACTATACTATGACGTTTTTTATGAAATTTTGAGGTAAAAAAAAATGTTGACTTTTTTTGACCGAAAAAAACGCCATACTATACTATGACATTTTGAGGTCAAAAAAAATGTTGACTTTTTTTGACCGAAAAAAACGCCATACTATACTATGACGTTTTTTATGAAATTTTGAGGTAAAAAAAAATGTTAACTTTTTTTGCCCGAAAAAAAACGCCATACTATACTATGACATTTTGAGGTCAAAAAAAATGTTGACTTTTTTTGACCGAAAAAAACGCCATACTATACTATGACGTTTTTTATGACATTTTGAGGTAAAAAAAAAAGTTGACTTTTTTTGACCGAAAAAAACGACATACTATACTATGACGTTTTTTATGACATTTTGAGGCCAAAATTTTTTTTGACTTTTTTTGCCCGAAAAAAAACGCCATACTATACTAGGACGTTTTTTATGAAATTTTGAGGTCAAAAAAAAATGTTGACTTTTTTTGACCGAAAAAAACGCCATACTATACTATGACGTTTTTTATGACATTTTGAGGTCAAAAAAAATGTTGACTTTTTTTGACCGAAAAAAACGCCATACTATACTATGACGTTTTTTATGAAATTTTGAGGCCAAAAATTTTTTTGACTTTTTTTGCCCGAAAAAAACGCCATACTATACTATGACGTTTTTTATGACATTTTGAGGCCAAAATTTTTTTGACTTTTTTTTGCCCGAAAAAAACGCCATACTGTACTATGACGTTTTTTATGAAATTTCGAGGTCAAAAAAAAGTTGAGTTTTTTTGCCCGAAAAAAACGCCATACTATACTATGACGTTTTTTATGACATTTTGAGGTAAAAAAAAATGATGAGTTTTTTTGACCGAAAAAAAACGCCATACTATACTATGACGTTTTTTATGAAATTTTGAGGTAAAAAAAATGTTGACTTTTTTTGCCCGAAAAAAATGCCATACTATACTATGACGTTTTTTATGAAATTTTGAGGTAAAAAAAAAATGTTGACTTTTTTTGACCGAAAAAAACGCCATACTATACTATGACGTTTTTTATGAAATTTTGAGGCCAAAAATTTTTTTGACTTTTTTTTGCCCGAAAAAAACGCCATACTATACTATGACGTTTTTTATGACATTTTGAGGTAAAAAAAAATGTTGACTTTTTTTGACCGAAAAAAACGCCATACTATACTATGACGTTTTTTATGAAATTTTGAGGCCAAAAATTTTTTTGACTCTTTTTGCCCGAAAAAAACGCCATACTATACTATGACGTTTTTTATGAAATTTTGAGTTCAAAAAAAATGTTGACTTTTTTTGCCCGAAAAAAACGCCATACTATACTATGACGTTTTTTATGAAATTTTGAGGTCAAAAAGAATGTTGTTTTTTTGCCCGAAAAAAACGCCATACTATACTATGACGTTTTTTATGAAATTTTGAGGTCAAAAAAAATGTTGACTTTTTTTGCCCGAAAAAAACGCCATACTATACTATGACGTTTTTTATGACATTTTGAGGCCAAAAATTTTTTTGACTTTTTTTGCCCGAAAAAAACGCCATACTATACTATGACGTTTTTTATGACATTTTGAGGCCAAAAAAAATTTTGGACTATTTTTGCCCGAAAAAAACGCCATACTATACTATGACGTTTTTTATGACATTTTGAGGTAAAAAAAAATGTTGAGATTTTTTGCCCGAAAAAAAAACGCCATACTATACTATGACGTTTTTTATGAAATTTTGAGGTAAAAAAAAATGTTGACTTTTTTTGACCGAAAAAAACGCCATACTATACTATGACATTTTTTATGAAATTTTGAGGTAAAAAAAAATGTTGACTTTTCTTGCCCGAAAAAAACGCCATACTATACTATGACGTTTTTTATGACATTTTGAGGTCAAAAAAAATGTTGACTTTTTTTGCCCGAAAAAAACGCCATACTATACTATGATGTTTTTTATGACATTTTGATGCCAAAAAAAAATGTTGAGTTTTTTTGACCGAAAAATACGCCATACTATACTATGACGTTTTTTATGAAATTTTGAGGTAAAAAAAAATGTTAACTTTTTTTGCCCGAAAAAAACGCCATACTATACTATGACGTTTTTTATGACATTTTGAGGCCAAAAATTTTTTTGACTTTTTTTGCCCGAAAAAAACGCCATACTATACTATGACGTTTTTTATGAAATTTTGAGGTCAAAAAAAATGTTGAGATTTTTTGCCCGAAAAAAACGCCATACTATACTATGACGTTTTTTATGAAATTTTGAGGTAAAAAAAAATGTTGACTTTTTTTGACCGAAAAAAACGCCATACTATACTATGACGTTTTTTATGAAATTTTGAGGTCAAAAAAAATGTTGACTTTTCTTGCCCGAAAAAAACGCCATACTATACTATGACGTTTTTTATGACATTTTGAGGTCAAAAAAAATGTTGACTTTTTTTGCCCGAAAAAAACGCCATACTATACTATGACGTTTTTTATGACATTTTGATGCCAAAAAAAAAAGTTGACTTTTTTTGCCCGAAAAAAACGGCATACTATACTATGACCTTTTTATGAAATTTTGAGGTAAAAAAAAAATGTTGACTTTTTTTGCCCGAAAAAAACGCCATACTATACTATGACGTTTTTTATGACATTTTGAGGTCATAAAAAATGTTGACTTTTTTTGCCTGAAAAAAACGCCATACTATACTATGACATTTTTTATGAAATTTTGAGGCCAAAAATTTTTTGGACTTTTTTTGCCCGAAAAAAACGCCATACTATACTATGACGTTTTTTATGACATTTTGAGGCCAAAAATTTTTTTGACTTTTTTTGCCCGAAAAAAACGCCATACTATACTATGACATTTTTTATGACATTTTGAGGTCAAAAAAAATGTTGAGTTTTTTTGCCCGAAAAAAACGCCATACTATACTATGACGTTTTTTATGAAATTTTGAGGTCAAAAAAAATGTTGAGATTTTTTGCCCGAAAAAAACGCCATACTATACTATGACGTTTTTTATGACATTTTGAGGTCAAAAAAAAATGTTGACTTTTTTTGACCGAAAAAAACGCCATACTATACTATGACATTTTTTATGAAATTTTGAGGTCAAAAAAAATGTTGACTTTTTTTGCCCGAAAAAAACGCCATACTATACTATTACGTTTTTTATGACATTTTGAGGACAAAATTTTTTTTGACTTTTTTTGCCCGAAAAAAACGCCATACTATACTATGACGTTTTTTATGACATTTTGAGGTCAAAAAAAATGTTGACTTTTTTTGCCCGAAAAAAAACGCCATACTATACTATGACATTTTGAGGTCAAAAAAAATGTTGACTTTTTTTGACCGAAAAAAACGCCATACTATACTATGACATTTTGAGGTCAAAAAAAATGTTGACTTTTTTTGACCGAAAAAAACGCCATACTATACTATGACGTTTTTTATGACATTTTGAGGTAAAAAAAAATGTTGACTTTTTTTGCCCGAAAAAAACGCCATACTATACTATGACGTTTTTTATGACATTTTGAGGCCAAAATTTTTTTTGACTTTTTTTGCCCGAAAAAAACGCCACACTATACTATGACGTTTTTTATGAAATTTTGAGGTCAAAAAAAATGTTGACTTTTTTTGACCGAAAAAAAAACGCCATACTATACTATGACGTTTTTTATGAAATTTTGAGGCCAAAAATTTTTTTGACTTTTTTTTGCCCGAAAAAAACGCCATACTATACTATGACGTTTTTTATGACATTTTGAGGTAAAAAAAAATGTTGACTTTTTTTGCCTGAAAAAAACGCCATACTATACTATGACGTTTTTTATGACATTTTGAGGTCAAAAAAAATGTTGACTTTTTTTGCCCGAAAAAAACGCCATACTATACTATGACGTTTTTTATGACATTTTGAGGCCAAAAATTTTTTTGACTTTTTTTGCCCGAAAAAAACGCCATACTATACTATGACGTTTTTTATGAAATTTTGAGGTAAAAAAAAATGTTGACTTTTTTTGACCGAAAAAAACGCCATACTATACTATGACATTTTGAGGTCAAAAAAAATGTTGACTTTTTTTGACCGAAAAAAACGCCATACTATACTATGACGTTTTTTATGAAATTTTGAGGCCAAAAATTTTTTTGACTTTTTTTTGCCCGAAAAAAACGCCATACTATACTATGACGTTTTTTATGACATTTTGAGGTAAAAAAAAATGTTGACTTTTTTTGACCGAAAAAAACGCCATACTATACTATGACGTTTTTTATGAAATTTTGAGGCCAAAAATTTTTTTGACTCTTTTTGCCCGAAAAAAACGCCATACTATACTATGACGTTTTTTATGACATTTTGAGGCCAAAATTTTTTTGACTTTTTTTTGCCCGAAAAAAACGCCATACTATACTATGACGTTTTTTATGAAATTTTGAGTTCAAAAAAAATGTTGACTTTTTTTGCCCGAAAAAAACGCCATACTATACTATGACGTTTTTTATGAAATTTCGAGGTCAAAAAAAATGTTGAGTTTTTTTGCCCGAAAAAAACGCCATACTATACTATGACGTTTTTTATGAAATTTTGAGGTCAAAAAAATTTTTGACTTCTTTTGACAGAAAAAACGCCATACTATACTATGACGTTTTTTATGAAATTTTGAGGTAAAAAAAAATGTTGACTTTTTTTGCCCGAAAAAAACTCCATACTATACCATGACATTTTTTATGAAATTTTGAAGTAAAAAAAAATGTTGACTTTTTTTGCCCGAAAAAACGCCATACTATACTATGACGTTTTTTATGACATTTTGAGGCCAAAAATTTTTTTGACTTTTTTTGCCCGAAAAAAACGCCATACTATACTATGACGTTTTTTATGACATTTTGAGGTCAAAAAAATTGTTGAGTTTTTTTGCCCGAAAAAAACGCCATACTATACTATGACGTTTTTTATGACATTTTGAGGCCAAAAAAAAATTTGGACTTTTTTTGCCCAAAAAAAACGCCATACTATACTATGACGTTTTTTATGACATTTTGAGGTCAAAAAAAATGTTGACTTTTTTTGCCCGAAAAAAACGCCATACTATACTATGACGTTTTTTATGAAATTTTGAGGTCAAAAAGAATGTTGTTTTTTTGCCCGAAAAAAACGCCATACTATACTATGACGTTTTTTATGAAATTTTGAGGTCAAAAAAAATGTTGACTTTTTTTGCCCGAAAAAAACGCCATACTATACTATTACGTTTTTTATGACATTTTGAGGCCAAAAATTTTTTTGACTTTTTTTGCCCGAAAAAAACGCCATACTATACTATGACGTTTTTTATGACATTTTGAGGCCAAAAAAAATTTTGGACTATTTTTGCCCGAAAAAAACGCCATACTATACTATGACGTTTTTATGACATTTTGAGGTCAAAAAAAATGTTGACTTTTTTTGACAGAAAAAAATGCCATACTATACTATGACGTTTTTTATGACATTTTGAGGTCAAAAAAAATGTTGAGATTTTTTGCCCGAAAAAAACGCCATACTATACTATGACGTTTTTTATGACATTTTGAGGTCAAAAAAAATGTTGACTTTTTTTGACAGAAAAAATGCCATACTATACTATGACGTTTTTTATGAAATTTTGAGGTCAAAAAGAATGTTGTTTTTTTGCCCGAAAAAAACCCCATACTATACTATGACGTTTTTTATGACATTTTGAGGTAAAAAAAAATGTTGACTTTTTTTGCCCGAAAAAAACGCCATACTATACTATGACATTTTGAGGTCAAAAAAAATGTTGACTTTTTTTGACCGAAAAAAACGCCATACTATACTATGACGTTTTTTATGACATTTTGAGGCCAAAAATTTTTTTGACTTTTTTTGCCCGAAAAAAACGCCATACTATACTATGACGTTTTTTATGACATTTTGAGGCCAAAAAAAAATTTGGACTATTTTTGCCCGAAAAAAACGCCATACTATACTATGACGTTTTTTATGACATTTTGAGGTCAAAAAAAATGTTGAGATTTTTTGCCCGAAAAAAACGCCATACTATACTATGACGTTTTTTATGACATTTTGAGGTCAAAAAAAATGTTGACTTTTTTTGACAGAAAAAATGCCATACTATACTATGACGTTTTTTATGAAATTTTGAGGTCAAAAAGAATGTTGTTTTTTTGCCCGAAAAAAACCCCATACTATACTATGACGTTTTTTATGACATTTTGAGGTAAAAAAAAATGTTGACTTTTTTTGACAGAAAAAAACGCCATACTATACTATGACGTTTTTTATGAAATTTTGAGGTCAAAAAAAATGTTGACTTTTTTTGCCCGAAAAAAACGCCATACTATACTATGACGTTTTTTATGAAATTTTGAGGTAAAAAAAAATGTTGACTTTTTTTGCCCGAAAAAAACGCCATACTATACTATGGCGTTTTTTATGACATTTTGAGGCCAAAAAAAATGTGGACTTTTTTTGCCCGAAAAAATCGCCATACTATACTATGATGCTTTTTATGACATTTTGAGGCCATACTAAAGTATGACTTTTTTTGGCCAATTTTGAAGCCTTACTATACTACGACCTTTTTTATGACATTTTGAGGCCATACTAAAGTATGACTTTTTTTGGCCAATTTTGACACCATACTATACTATGACGTTTTTTGACACATTTTGAGGCCATACTAAAGTATGACTTTTCCAAGCCTCCTGCCCACTAAGAGGAGGACCTGCCCCTTTCGTTGTTGTTCCAATCATTTGGAACAATTCAATTGCCTAGAGCCTATTCAGTCCCGCAGCTAACTGAAATTGCAGTATTATTTGAAAAGGATAAGATACCTATTTTTATAAATGGCAGTGACACGGGCACCCTACTCACTGTACCTTGCAAATGTTTAAAAGAAAAAGATCAATATATGAACCTGTGTATTGTTTGAATAGCTTAGTACTGAATGCACAATAAAAAGGTATGTTTATAAATGGCACTAGGCTCAGTTTAATATAAATCACAATTTTATAAAATATAGGGGGGTAAGGGGGTCCCTGCTCCATCTCTCCATCAGTTTTGGGGTCCTTGGCCTGAAAAACGTTGAAGACCCCTGGTCTAAAGCCACGACGACCACAGTGCTGTTGCACTGTGTCACAGTAAATGCTTTTTGTGATCATTTCGACAAACACAGACATGTTTGTGCCACAAGACAGAGTGGTGGCCATTTCATTCCTCGCTATAATAAGAACAAAATGGGACACAGCTAATGTATCTAAAGCTCTAACCTTGGGTGTCTCTTTTTCTGTCTCTGTTAGAAGCTGATGAGAGAAGACCTCTGAACAGCTCAAAGTGCAGACCTTAGGAGATGTTGTGCTTTTAGAGCATTATATAAGTAACTTTGCACTCTGCAATTTGAAAAGTCCAAGAAAAGTTTTAAAAAAAAAAAGTTTGAATTGCTTATAATAAACAAGTTAATTGATAAGGATGATTTTTCTTATTTTGGTTTCTTTGCCCCGTCCACATTAAAAGGTACACCGTGGAGAATTTAGCTCTATGAATGAATGTTTCTATGAGCTGGTGCCTGTATTGTTTGTATCTCAGGCTCTACTTCCATGCCGTACAGGTGTGCCTTTAATGCATTGGGCTGATTCAACACACAAATTCCTGCTAAAATCTTCACCCTACTAATAGAAAGTGGTGAAATGAGGTGATGCGCCAGTAAAAGGTGGAAAAGTAGAAGACAGAAATCTGATGCAAACATGGGTTTAAGAAAAAAAAATTGTCTTGTCTGTTGTGGCATTTTTAATGAGGAATGATGTGCATTCAACACATCTATTAAGCCTTTAGGACACCTGTAAAGCCTTTTGAGGATGAATCTCTTTAATACCTTTGGTACCTTTGTACCTACAGGAAAAGTGTGTGTGTGTGTGTGTGTGTGTGTGTGTGTGTGTGTGTGTGTGTGTGTGTGTAAGAGGATTGAGAAGAGTAGTGCTCAAATAAAAATTTATGGTTGTTATGTATTTTAACTTATACTGTAAAACTTTTCTTAAAACAGCTTCCACGATAGTGACTGGTCCAGTCTGGTTTGGAAAGAAGTCAAATTTAAGCCTGAATAAAATCATCTGTATGAATAAAACAAAAACCAGAACACTTTGTTTAAGTAGTAAAACAGCCTAATTGGTCAACATCTTGATTTGTTCACAGTGTCACACATAGAGTATAAGAAAAACGTTGGCATTGAAATAACATATTATATTAACTGCAGCAGCCCTTTGCATCACTGATCTGAAAAAAAAGTGTCCTGCAACTACTACAGAATTTTCTCCAGAAAAGTCCTGATGTGGCAAATAAGGCCTAAATAAATATCTCCTAATCCAGTGATCTCTCAAGGGCCCTAACTTTGTGAGGTTATAAGGCTGAAAAGAGTAAGTGTAAAACAGTAAAAGAGAGAGACAAAAAAAGGAAAGGAAGAAAACAATGGCCTGACAGCCATTAAATATTAAACAGGAAGAGAGAGAGAGCTGTGCAGAAAGATGAAGAAGATAGCTATAAACTGTAGGCTCTGACTTGGCTGATGGCTAAGGCTGAGTAAAGTCTGTGTGTTTGTGTGTATCATCTTTTTGTTACATCTTTCTGAGAAACCCTGCAGTAACTTTCCCATTTCAATATTATCGATCAGTGTTTGAAGGAGTTTTGATGTACAACAACCCAGAACGGCTGCTTTGGGCACTAAGTGTTTCATCGCGTGTTTGTGTGTGTGTGTGTGTGTGTGTGTAAGAGACAGAGAGTGAGAGAGAGTACACTAAGTGCTTCTTTACTGCTTTTTCATAAAGCAAACCATGGATAAAGTGAAGCAGAAAGTAGGAGAGCTAAGGGGACAACAACAGAGGAATGAAAGATTTTTTTTTTGGTGAAGTCTTGAAGGCAAATAAAGAGACTGTTATTAAACAATTAAAGTGACACTACATGACCAAATTCAATTTAGGTCCCTTTGTGCAGAGGTTCTCAAACATTTTCCTGTCACCAAGCTCAAAATACCGTCGACACAAATTAGACCACTCATTTAATACAACATTGTCCCATTCTGGCCCTCATGAGCTTTATATAGGGTTTATTATTTATTTTTGAAACTGTCTAGATACTGGCACTGAGGGTGGAACTGATGATTAAAATGCTGATGCTTGTACAAGTGGGATAATTTCCAGTGAATTCAATCTGATTAAAATGATCTGTTCATTTTGCAGCATTTTCCATCAAGGACCCTAAGCCCACTGATGTAGTGGAGTCTGAACAGTCAGTTTAATAAAGAAACGTAGAGTGATGATGATCCACAAACAACTCATGAAGATTGCGTCTAGTGTCTTTTATTCAGCTTTCTTCTTTGTCTCATAAATTTTCTGGCATGTTGTCATGAAGCCCAAAGATGAAGAAGATCTTTGCTTTCCTCAGTCTGAAGCAGGTTAAACACATAAAAAGAAAAGTCAGTCAAGCGTAGCCTGTGGCCTTACTCAGACACTTCACATGCCCCTCCATCTTTGTTGATCAACAAAGTGAAGTTAGCAGTTGCTTATTTGTTGTCCAGGTCACTACTAAAGCCTCCTTTACTCTGCTTTTGTGATGTTCCTTCTGTTGACACCAACTCCAAAATGAGACATGAAAATATAGTTTAGCCATGTCCTGACAGATTGCACCATATGTTTTGCCCTTTCTGCAAAGCACCACATAAAAATGTCTTGCATGTTGTGCAAATTATGACATCATCTCTCTAAAATAATGACAGAAATAGTCTATGCTAATGTGCTAATTTTAGCTAACTTCAGATATTGCTTTGTGATGGACATTTTGGGTCATTTGCCTGATTTAAAAGGAACCTCTACATGTTTCACACATCAAAGTTTGGGGGATACTTAAACGTGAAAAATGTCTGTGGCTGCAGAGACAGCTACGCAAAATCTGATAAATTTAAAGATGGAAAATGAAAAAGATCAGAGGGTGAGGAGAAAGAAAGGAGTGAGCTTGTCAGACCTCTGTAACCTCTGTAGTTTCTCATCTCTGCATGAGGCTACATTAGTTGCACTGAGGGTAATGTAGGCCCCAGATTTCTGGTTCTGCTGCATCGACTGAAAATTTTTGCACATGCTTAAGATGATTGTACATTTACAATCATACATTACATCATAGTATCTGAACGTATTACTAGCTGTTACTTACTAACATTATTTATCATGCACTGAGGAAGATTCTGCTTGTAACTGATGTATAGTCATGTCAAGTTTTCCTCTTTTTCCGTTATGGTTCCCTCAAAGGCAACGCTTCAATCACAAATTAGTTTTAAGGTTTTAATCTAGATATTTATTTCAAAAGCAGTGAGGAAAAAAGATTCTCAGAATAAACCAACAGGAAGACAGCTGGAGGCGTGTTTTCTGTAAAAACACAAATAACTTTACTGAAACTTCTAATTTGCAAAAAAGGAAAACAATAGTGATTTGATAATGATGGCTCTTGAATAAAAAAGGAAAATAACCACATAACACTCGACATTTAATAAACGCATCTTAAAAAGCAAATTCTGCACAAATTAACAGGCTCACTCAACATTTTTTTTCACACTTCTTTTCCTGTTTGTCTTCACTTTTTAGTGTCTCCATCTATTTCTTACTCCATCTGTCTCACACTAAAATGACATATAGATTAGATGCATGAGGTGAGAGCTACTTACCAAAAGAGACAGACAGTAATAGAACAGATGTTGGTAAAAATGAAAGTTTATAGGCTCAGATTTGATGGTGAATTAAAGAACTTTATTACACTCACTATTTATGTTCAGTCAGCATCTGGCATCTAGTCACGCTTTAGAAGATGAAGACAGAAAGAAAACATACCAACAATGAAAAGAATGACCACCATTCTTAGAATTGCTGAAAAACATATTTGATTTTAAGGACTGAAGTTATGACTAAACCTTAGAAATGGTGACATTGGTGTCTGTGGCTTCATAATAGAGACAGTCTGCCACAGTATGTGACAGTATTACCAAGGTGACTAAATCACAAGGCGAAAACAGGGAATACAAAACAAATAAGAATAACTGAAGTCACAAATAAAACCATCTTTGACTGAAGTTCACAGAGTGGTGACTAAGACCTCCCAAGTGACTCCATCTTAAAGAAGAAAGTGGGAGGATGTCGAGTATTCAACAACACGACAGAGGAGGAATATGAATTTTCACTGCTGCGGCAGCTGGCAGTGGAGGCTGCGACAGGGGGTGGGGTTGGGATTTCCAGTTATTCCTTTTGGTGTAGAAATAAGGCGCAATACAATTGTTGCTCAGTTCAAGGAAAAAGAAATACTGTGTTCAGGATCAATGGTGTCTCTGGACTGACAGGCAACAAAAGCACAACCCTAAAAATCCTGCTAGAGAACAAAAAAAAACCCTGAAAATATTAAAGAAGACTAAGACTCTGCAGCCATTTAACTTTGAGCAATGGTAACGGTAACAAGAAGATGCTATGCAGGTATTATGCTCACCATGGTAGGTCAGGGTGTTAACATTTGCTAATTAAAACTAAACACAAAGTAGATAGGCTGATGGGAATGTTTTGTAGGTATTTGGTCGTATAAAGTACTGGACAAATCAAAACTTTGATCTGATGATGGTGATAAATAATTATTATTATAATTCATCCAAAGAGGGACATGAATGCCAAATGTCATGACAATCCATTATTCATCCAGACATCACTTAAAATGGACCAACCTCGTGGTAATGCTAGAGGTCAGGGGACGATCAAAATCAGTAGGATTGATCCTCTGGGAACCATGAATGTCTGTGGAAAATTTAATGGTAAAGTACTTTGAATTTTATGAATATTAATCAAAACATGTCTATAATGACATTAATGGCATGAAAAAGCTGTGATAATTGTTTCACAAAGCATTCATTTCAAGAGTTTTGAAAACTTACCTGAAAGTTCAAGGAACGAAAGCTTATGCGACCTGGTTTGTCTTTTGACTTTAATTTGTTCACCACATAACCAGAGTATTATCAATATTTTTGGTTGGAAATCAGCTTCAATAATAGTAAAAATGAAAATAGTGCTATTTTTCTACAGGATATCATCTATATTAAATAACTGCAAGCCCTGAAATCAGTTTCACAGCTGAACAGCTGCAAGATGACAGATAAAATGCTCTCTCTCTCATTCTGTGTGTGCTGTATTGCTATATTTGTGAGGACCAGGTTCAGTTCTAAACCGTAGTTGTGAAGACATTTTCTGTTCCTCACTACTTGAAAGAACTGTTTGGAGACTTAGAAGACTTAGGGCTCTAATTTTGTGGACCTGGCAGTATTGCTCAAGTTGCTCATTGCAGCCGCACGTCCACCCGTATTGTACTTAACAGTGCAAAGCTTCAGGTCTTCAGCCAGACACTTGGGAAGACTTACAGGAATAGTCCAGAGAGAGTTATCAGCAGAGAGAGAACGTTTAATTTACTTCAATATGTCATTCTCCAATGCACTTGTTGATTTGCAATATACACTGTAGAATAATTAATCAATAGTTTGGCGTACGTATGAGGATTCACACGCAGCAGCATCGTAATTCCCAAACGCACCTCCAAGCTTTGCAAGAAGAAAGAGAGAGGAACAAAGAAGATCCACATTTATGGGGGCACTTGAAGACTGAGAAAGCCAAAGCACTGTGACACCACAAACATGTCAAGTCCATGCAGCTCAAGTGTGATTTCTTAATGTTGCGGCTGATTGTGGCCAAAGCTACTCTATGGAATTACTAACACTGATTAAGTAACATGTCAGTATTTTAATTTACTGTGTCACAAGGTCATTAGACAGCAGGTTTATTGTGTAAAGTAAGTAGCCTCAACTGTCAGATAAATGTAAAGGAGTAATAACATTTTACTCTGAAATGTAGAGGAGAAGAAATGCATAAAATTTAGATAACAGACGTTTAACAGAGGCTTTCCAGCTGACACACAGAGACAGTGTGTGTGTGTGTGTGTGTGTGTGTGTGTGTGTGTGTGTGTGTGTGTGTGTGTGTGTGTGTGTGTGTGTGTGTGTGTGGTTAGACAGAGAGGTGGATGAGGGTCTAAAGGTCAGTGTAAAAGTCTGGCTTTCAGTCTGAATGATGCTGCTGGCATTTACACTGACACACACACACACACAAACACACACACACACACACACAGCAATTCTGGATGCAAGAATTCTTCAGCAGACGAGATAAATAGTGGAAGGGGAAGGACGACATATAATGGGGTCAAAGTAACATAATTACGGGAGAGAATATAACTCCAAGGATACTGTGTTTACGCTAGAGTTTACTGCATGAAGGAAAAGAAACACAGAAAAAGGAACATAAAGAAAGAGGGAAAGACACATTTAGAGACCAAGAGGAAAACTGAGCGGGAACCAAAGCTGGAGTGAAATTAATACTTCTTGACAGGCTCGCCAGTCATTTCCCAGAACTGTGCTTTTCCAAGAGGGCAGATTGCATTCAATATTTATACATTATTTATGCTTTGACAGTGATGACAAGAGTGATCATGTGGCTCTGACAAGAGTGTGGAAGTAACATGCTATAATAAAGTGACTACCAGTGTATTTAGACTGTAACTGTCACTGTGTAAGCCAGCAGGAGATATTCTGTTTATGGATGAAATTAGCGTTTCCACGTGCCTCCTAAGTGAGCATCAACTATACCACAGCACTGCCAGAGCTTTCAAGGCATTCACTGCCGTATTCAGGTGCACTTGACTAACTTGATCAGCTGAGGTAATAGCATATCTGTTTTCTTCCAAGATATCCAATAAAAATCTATATTGCAAGAAAATGAACAAAACCAAAATCACGCAACACAGAAATACACAGTGATGTTCTGCCATTACTGTATTCAAGTAAATGTAGCAGTAACCCATAATTACAAATCAAGTAAAAGCCCTCAATTCAAAATCCAGGCTGAGTAAAAATGTAAGAGTGATAAATTCTGGAGCCCCTGAATTCACGAAATATCTAATAATATATCTAATAATATATATCTAATAATAATAATATCTAAATATCTAGTAATATCTATCCATACCATATCTTTAGCTAAATACTGTTACAAAATGCAGCAGGGGGCAAAGATAATTGATCATTAGTCATTTTAAAAGGCGAATAGAGTATGAAAGCTTGTGAAATCTGTGGTTTCGGCATCATTTTCAAGTGATCTTATTACATGCTCAGCATGTTAGTCACACTCCTTTATTCTTAAATAAGATTGGTGATACCATTAACTGTGAGAAGCCTTTTGTACTATTTGATACCAGACTGAATGATATCAACTTAATGAATCCCCATGGTTGGTGTTATTAGTGGAGG
Source organism: Toxotes jaculatrix (assembly GCF_017976425.1). Taxonomy (NCBI): domain Eukaryota; kingdom Metazoa; phylum Chordata; class Actinopteri; family Toxotidae; genus Toxotes; species Toxotes jaculatrix. Next base: position 17,910,892 of record NC_054410.1, on the reverse strand, counting down.
TTAATGGGGTCACCGCGATGTAAATGGGATTTCTCCCTCTCTCAAGTTCCGCTTTTCATTTACACTGCATGTAACTCTACATGGACTGAGCCTGCCAAAGAAAGTTATGTCAGATCCTCTGGTCAAATAATTTTATATACATTAAAAAAAAACCAAAACAAAACCTAATTGTGTTACACAGATCTTAGGTGAGCTCACACTGTCATTAAAATCTGTTGATCGTTCACCAAGCAAACCCAGCATGAAGAAATCATTATATGCGGTGAATTTATTGGGTAATTATTTGCACAATAATGTTAATTAACATCTTTGTCAGGGAACAATCCTGCTGTTATGGTGGATTAAAAAGAATTGAATTGTAGCATGTTTCCCAGGAGCCTGAACGTGCCAGGAATATTGCAGAAAATACTACAATCGAATTTAAATTTGCACTCACTGAAAACTGAGGAACCACCTCCAACTGAAGGAAAACAGACAAACTAATCAGTCTTATAATCAGAAGTGGGAAATTCTCTATACAGGGATCACTGTCTCTGCTCTGAAGGAATGTACAAGACCCTGACTTGGTGATAAATGAAGATGTTTATTGATAGCTAAATGTCCATGAGCAACTGAATAAATGACGCGCTAATGATGAGCATGTAACAGAGACAACACAATCAAACAAATGAATAAAATTAATGTGTTGAATGACAAAATGAGCTGATCATTTTGTAGGGAAAAGGACAATGTGGTTCAGAGTTACCAGAGAACGGTGCAATACTCAGTAGATAATCCATTTCTCTAGGTCTTTCATGTCCCGCTGTGAATTTGATTATCATGTCCAAACATGTTTGAGAAGGGTGATTTCTTATTTGGCCAATGTTAATTCTGATACTTTTATTATGAAAAGTGAGAAATGTCGTTTGGCAAATAATGGAATTCACAGAGGAGAGGGGTCCTCACTACAATATATACACCCATGAACAGTGCACTGTTTCTAAATGAATAAGCAGTCTCACTAATGACATTGGTCGTGTTGCTCAGTTACTTCCTCACCTGTAATAACTAATTCACGTGTCAAACAACACACCCCCACCCCCGCTCATTGTCACTCATCTGTCAGTTCAAGTTTGTCAGAGTCTTTCCATATCAAAAACAGAGCTAGCATCCCTCTCCATATACCTACATATACCAACAACTGATGACTGACAGCTGATATGAGAATATCACATCACAGATTTATACATTCAGCACCACATCTAGCCAGAGATATGATAGAGAACTTATTACAGAACAAATATATATATAAGTATTGAGTGACATAAGGGTGCAAATTTATATGTATGAAATTCACGATGCAAGCCTGTCAAACACTCAGTTAGCATGCAGGGAGCGTTGAAGAAAGTTGTACTGTGCTGTGCAGTTAATACTCCTTCATGTTTAGTCTGAATGCATCATAACATGCTAGCATGGACTACTGAGCACACATTAGGGCTGACCATTTTAATTCATGATCAGGAAAAAAATGAGTACTCAATCTGTAATGTTTCTTTCAATGCAGTCACTCAATTGAGGAGGTGGAAGCACTGCTAACGCATACAACAATGTCTGCTACGTATTTTAGGTTTGGTTACATGGACTACGTACGGATTAATTCAACACAATTATGAGCTGCTTTAAATTTGTTTGCGTTTCATCTTTTGAAAAAGTGGCAGCCCTAACATATTCATTAATTAATATTACCATGTACCTGTTCTAATCAAATGACGGCTCAATTTCAAATTAGCTTTATATGTTTGTTAAAGCATGTTTTTAAGTGTAAGTGTGCGCATTAGTGTGCAAGCCACTGTGTAATAGGGCACGCCTATACAATTCATGGCCAATTAAGTGATGTAACCACTGGCAATACCAGTGGTGATCACAATTAGAACAGATATCCTTTAAACAATCACATTAAACATATATGTGTCTCATGATATTCACAGGGTGTATCTATTGTCTGAGACAGGAATAAGAATACTAGGGGGGGATTTTTGGCCCATGAAGTTAATTTAAAAACTTTCAGCTACTCATTTCAAAACACACATTTTAACCATTCATTTTGGCTTCCAAACAATTAGCTCTCTGCAGCTGCAGTTTTTCAATTTCTCTTCCTGTCAGTGGGTACGATTATCATCAAAGTCTCTGATTAAAGCCAAAGCAGCTAAGACGCACAAAGTCCTTGACACATGTAAAATTCATAACCACTTTTTTTTTTCCCAGTTTTGCTTAGACTAAAATTGGCCATGATCTTTAACATGCTGTGAATTGTCTGGAGTACCAGGCCCTGAAACTTCTTATAAAAAAAAAAAAAAAAAAGCTGATGTGGAAATAAAAGCACATGAAGGGGCCAGTGGGGAAAACAAGTCAGTTTTTCTCCCTCTCTGTGAAGCTGATTTTTTTCATCTGCCAGCAGAGGGAATGTGTAATCTCTGGGTGTGATTGTTAATAAAGCCCTTCCCAGACTGAGCTACATGGAAAACCTTTCACACACAGAGCGACTTAAAGCTTTTATGTTGTTGGAAGGACAACGTGTTAGAGGAGCTCACATTATCTGACTACAAAGTCTCGACCCTCTCAAAGACTATCCTGCACACAGAGAAACGGCATTATAAACAGCTTATTAAGAGAGCTGGGGCTGACAGAGACAGAGAGCATGTCAGCCTTGCTAGGATATATTTACTGTTTGCATTGTTATTCAACTACAAAGGCTACAGGTTTAGACACAGACAAAGAAACAAGAACAAACAGATTAGAGACAGACAGGGGAAAAAAAGAGAGAGAGAGGGGGAGTCTGTTGCTCTTTGTTCTACAGCACGTGCCTGCTCTCACATTGTTATCCAGTTCAAAGACTGCTGGCAAGCAATCTTCGGTGGAAACGGGCGATGGGCAACACGAGCAAGCTTTCGAAGTACTGCATTACGAAGTAGTACATTAAAAAAAAAAAAAAAAGAGTGATAGAACTTTTTAATTGTCCAAAAGGTTTGCTCAGTGTAAAAACTTTGTACAGAGGGAAAGTGTTGTCAAAAAGGCAATTATGTGATAAATAGCTATAGAAAGCATTTTTGAAAAAAAAAATAACAGTACGATTACACAGAAGAACGATTCAATCTCATCGCCCTCGAGTGTAAAATTGATTTTGGACTTTAAACTTTTATCCTTAGATGGTCAGACGTTGCTCTGGATATCTCCCTGTAGATACAAATTAATGCATTAGAATATTGCATTTATGTATTTTGTTTTGTTCTTCACGCAGAATGCTGTCTACAAAGTACATTGCTTACTTCCCTATGGAAATCATAAATGCTTTCACGCACTCATTCAGGAATCCTATTCATTCAGATGATATAAGTGCATTTACTTAGTTTTCTCTCCCTCCAGTTAGTTCGGTTGTTTCACTGGACAATTAGATGGAAGTAGATTGTGTAAAGGAATGCATAACACTTTTATAGGTAAAGAGAAAATGTTATTGTAAAACACACAGTTGAAAAGGTTGGACTGACTTCTTAAGAGGTTAGAAACACATCCGAGGTCCATTAGTTTCCATCACTGTTGGAGCCTTGGGGGGAAAAATAAATGTAAAAAAAAAAAAACTTTGTGTCTCTGTGGGTGACACTTGTTGGAGTGTGAAACATTATCATTCACTGCATCTTTTGACCTGTGCTTTGATGGTTACTTGTTTTTTAATCCTCTTCATCCCCTGAGGTACCTCCATTGTTCCTTATTCTTGGCAACAAGTCGAGCCTCCCCCGAAGTTTAGTTCATCTTGGATAGCTTGTCAGTCACAGTTCTCACCAGGTCAGTTTTGTTACTCCAGAGTTTCTTTTTGCCTGAAGGGGCCCATCTCAGCACAAACCTTATGGCAAGAACATAAGCAGGGTGATGGTGTTAGCACTGCATCTTTAAAAAAAAATTACTTTACTGATTACTCTCTGCATTTTATACACACCAAGTGAACGAAACACACTCACAAGCATGCACATGCACTAGAGACGCTGGGGCAGGGGGCTGCCTAGTGAGGCACCTCGGGAGCTGGGGTGGATCGGTGCCTTGCTCAGGGGCACCACAACCATGGTCGCAGAGGCAGGGGCACCAGAGGCAGAGGCAGACAGCAGCATTCCTAACAATGCCAACTCTACTGGACTGATCAGGTGAAGCTTGTAAAAAAAATAAAGTAGTAGCTTAACAGTTTCACATTATTTTGCCTGCTCAGTCTGTGAGGAAGAGTTTTTTGACACTCAATAGTCATGAGTTGGGCACAAAGGTCACCAATTTGGCAGGTCAACCTTTACACACTGACATCATGAATGCAAGCATGGCAGTAACACAAAGCAGCAAACATACTGATATACACAGACACTGATTACCACCTGAATCAAAGTGCTGTGATGATCTTGGAAAACAGGAAACTTATTTGTCTGTTTAATGCCAGATTTGTGTCGTTAACTTTGACATCATGATGTGCTCTGACTCAAGCCACAATACGGTGAGTGGCTGCGTCACAGGAGGTAGAGTAGGTCATCCACTAATCAGAAGGTTGTTGGTTCAATCCTCAACTCCTCCGCTCCATGTGTCGTAGCATCCTTGGGCAAGATACTGAACCCCAGATTGCCCCTGGTGTGGCTATTGGTGTGTGGAATGTGTGTGTGTTAGTTAAAGTGCTGTATGCTTAAGTAAAAAACGCTGTATGTGTGAATGTGACTTGCAGTGTAAAAGCGCTTTGAGTGGTCAAAAAGCCTAGAGAAGTGCTATATAAATGCAGTTCATTTATCATTTTACTGTATGTCTGCTATTTCTGAGGAAAGCATAATTTTGCGGTGTTTGAAATTGAACTCTTTTCACTAAATAAGCACTTTTTAGAGATAATTATAAGGACTAAAAGAGAAACAGATTGAATTATGGTTAATTACAGTTATGATCAAACAATTTACAGGGCAGAGGGCAGAGGGAAGTTAGTAGCTGGCAAGGCAGGGCTGAGTGGGGCTGGATTACTGACCGGCAGAAAAAAGAGATGAAGAGGGGGAGCAGGCAGGTGAGGCATAGGATTGAGGGAAGCTGAAGACTAGTAAAGCAGAGCTGATTTGGGTTGTGGAGTTGGGCAGGCAGGGAGACAAGCAGCTAAGCAGGGAGGCATGCTGTGACCGGCTGAAACAATGAGCTGGCAAAGAGTAGATGAAGAACCTGGGGAGAGGTGTGTGGGGGGGACATACTGCTGAGAATCGATGTATTACAGGTGTGCAGGCTGGTCATCAACGGCTAAGAAGAAAGGAGAGAGAAAGGAGCGCCACGCCCACAACACAGAGACATCAGAGAGAGACAGACAGGGGAGAACAGGAGACACAGGGGGAAGGGAGAACACCAGAAACACAAGAAATTAACTGGAGTCACGACTGTGACTCTAGGGCGCCAAAAGCCTTGGAGTGAGCGAACAGGACAAAGCCAAACACTGGAAGAGCTTCAGAGGGAGGAGGTGACCGAGCCTGAGTGGCGCAGCTGAAGCACTGACTTGAATCTTGCTGAAAATCCATGAAATCACTTGAAGAAAGTTGTAAACAGATGATTCCCATTCAGTTTGATTCAGACTGAGAAAAACCTGCTTTGAAGAACAAGAGACTATTTCCCAAATACAGATGTACCAGCCTGACATAAACAAATTTCTATGTTTAACTATTACTGAGTGTGAAAAACAGCCTGATAATCTGTTTCCTTTTGATCTTTACAGGATATTTTGTAAAAATATTAACACAAAAATCCAAATGCCTACTTTAATTAACTTTTAAGTCAACCTACAGATGGTATGTATGTGTCTATGTAATATGTGCAGGCATGTGTGATGGTGAAATTACATTGTTACTTACACGGTTACCATGGCAATTTCACTTCCTCCCTTTTATCACTTTTGTCCATAAAGTGTCAAAGCAAAAGAAAAACCCTGAACTCAAATTCACAAGATCAGGCGTCTTCAAAAGACTGAACCTGGAGTGTCTTTATTGCAGCAATAACACAATGAGGACGCTGAAAGCTACCTCCTCACACATTTAAATGAATCTGAATTCATTTGAATTTTACATCACTGTGCTCATCCCATTTAATGTATGAAGGACATTTCTCCAAACATCCTTTTCTCTATATAATCAAGGCAAGGTAATCGTTAGATGAAATGTGCAGGTACACATTTTCTAATGGTCAGTTTCAAGAACTTGTGTCTTTCCATTGTGTCGTTCCTTTCTGTCTTCCTCTCTCTCTCTGACGTCTCTTTTTCTTTTTCTCACTCTCTCTTCTACTGTGGGTTGATGACTCAGGACCATGGTTTCACACCCATGTGTCTTGAGGCTAAATAACAGGAAGCTGCTTTACTTTGACTGTTGGCTGAAGGAAGCTTACAGACACACACACACACACACACACACACACACACACACACGCTCACACAAACATGCCCACCTGCATTAGCTCAGACAGGTACAGTGCACTGCAGACAGCACGGACACAGAGACTTCTGCACAAACCCGAATACACCCTATGCAGCATGCAAATTAAGAAGCACACACACACACAGACACACACACACACATACTCACTGTGTTTTACAGTTGCTGAATCTCAATGCCATCCGGGGCGACTGACGAGAGCTGAGCACTCCAATCAAATTCCAGAGAGAGGCTGTCAGAGAGAGGCAGAGAATCGATGGGTACCACTCTTTGTCTGTACAAAATCAAACAAGTGCATATGCCAGAACAATTCACAGCTATTTCAAAAGGCACAGGAATAAGCAAAAAAAACTCCCTTTTCACGGTTTTCTCACTTCAGTGTTTGATGGAGAGAAATCTGACAATCGTTTAAAAAAAAAGGCACAAGTCAAGCCTTAATGCTCTCTTCTTCTTTCCTTTCTTTATATCACCACCTGAAGCCTACCTGCTTTTCGTATTCATGTATACCAATCTAAAAAAATGCAGAGTCATTACAGTGGATGGCAGTGGCAGAGGAGGAAGTGGCCGATCTTTTCATTTCCCCTCGGTCTCTCGGACTGAACCAGCAAATCGATGGAGTTCTATTACTGAGCAAATATCGCCATCTATAGGTTCACCCGACAACCTGTGAAGCCTTCAGACTTGACCCGAAAGACGCAATGACATCACTTTCAGTGCGCTGCGGGTACGCCGGGCTTCATTCAGTCGCCTCGCCACCTCTGAGTCAGTGAGCGTGGACATAAAGTATTTCAAGAGAAGTCAGCCTCATCTTCAGAAAGTGGTTCAGCCCCATTGGCCAATGAACTGCCGACAGATGTTTCAGGTTTAGGAATCTGCAGCTGTAGCACTTTGGACAGTAGCAGTGAATTGGAGATGTGCAAAGCAGTGCCAATGAATGCTGCTGTAAGCCAGCTATGGTTAGCATGTGTCTATCACGTTAGCTCACTAGCTAATGTTAGCTGATTTGAAAGCGTTTGAGCATAGAAATGTAAGATGGTAGATGTACAGTATTTCTGTATGGCTCATAGCTTTTACATGGATATACTGTAGTTAGTTGTGAAGAGCGAGAGAGCGAAAGAGGAAAGGACAGAAGAAAACCTCTGGAGCAGGAGAAGAATCAGGGCAAGAGGAGGAGAGATGATGAGGGGAGTGAGAAAAGAATGAAGAGTTAAGAGAAAGAGAGAGGAGAAAAATGTGTGATGAGGAGCCTGGAGGAGAGGAGTGGAGAATTGGCGAGAAGAGGACAGAAGTGGAAGAAGTCTGGATTTGAGGAGTGAGGAAAAGAGATGTGAAATCTTGTAGAGAAAAAAAGGTGAAGAGGGACAAGAAATGAATGGAGAGAAGGGTAGGAAGGATGAGCAGAGATGCCAGGAGCAGATTTAAGATAATGACATATGCATTTAATCTTTTTTACATCTCAAGTTCATGATCAGAAACCTTAATACTTTTTTTGCTTTATATTTTTTTTTCTTTCAGTAGAAAACATTACCAGGGATAAATGAGAGGAGCTGAGAGAGTGAGAGGAGACGGAAAAAGGAGGAACGGAGAACAGGAGCGACCAGGAGAAGATAATAATACTGTGTATGCCCATGTTGTTTATCCTGCTATTCCATAAAGAAATCTAATGCAATTTGAGTAAATGTTCTTCTGTTGGCCTAATATTCAGCTCAGAGAATTGAGGACCACATTTACTTGGCATTGTTGGAGAGCCTTGATTTGCAATTAGAGCAGCCCAGATTATTATGGCCTGGATTCAAATCTGCAGATCTGTCAGCTAAACATTCATTCTGTGAACTCCAATCCAAACACCATCATCACACACAAATATAGCTTTCAAGATTAATAATTCTGTTTATGCCAAATTCCTGCCTATGTTATGTAAAATAAAAAATAGGTGCATCAGACAATTTTAGACAATTTCTTTTTAGGTAGAAGGAGAGAGAATTAGTCAGCCTCAGCATTTGCTGTGTTATGTTTTCAGAACGACGAAAAAAGTTGGAAAACAATTAGATATAAAATAGGACGTAGGTTGTGGATGATTTATTTCCTAGAAATAAGACTTCCACTCAAATTGGGATCTGTGAAAAATAACATCAGTCATAGAAGCAGTTTTTCTTAAATTAACAGACGGAGAACTGGGTAGTCAGCATGTTGCCAGCGTGACTAACAACCAACAAAGAAATGAGCCCCTCATATAACAAAAGTTAAACTTCATCATCGTTCAGAGCAAAGACACCACAGCGACGTGCTCTCAGCAGCAACGAGATAAATGAAGACTTGTGATTTGTCACTATAAACAACACCTAAAATAAGAACTTTTTCAACTGTCATTACCCGTAGGCATTGCATCTCCATGAAAAACTTCATTTCACTTCTGCCTATGCCAGTATGCTCACTGGAGACGTTTCAATGCCACAAGTGTTTCAGACCTTCAGTTTCATCCAGAACGTCAAGGGGAAAAAGAAAATTATGTTGTAAAATTCCTCATGTTCCCAAAAGGAAAGGCAGGCTGCTGCAGAAGGATGTGACTTCGTCAAGAGATTTAAGTCAAAGCTGCATGTAGAGAATGATGCTGACATTGCCCAAGGGGACCAGGCAGGGAAAAAAGCTGAGTTTCTATGAAACAAAAAAAAAAAAAGGGAAAGGAGAGACAAGAAAATGACTTTAGGCAAACTCATGGATTTGTTACTCTTAGCAAAAGGAGTACAAACTGTTGGCAGTCGAGTTGCGTTGTGGGTAATGTAGGCTCTGGGTTTCAACAGTTTAAGAGAGAAACAGAGTGGTTCCCAAAATTCTGAATGTATTTCCTTGTGTTGCTTTCTGTCACAAATAAGATGTCTGCCTTTTCTTTTTCCTTCAAAGGTCTGTAAATCACTTCTGTTGATCAACACCAATACTGAATCAGTTGAGCTGAAACACTGTAAATTTCTGTCTTTCATGTGTATATGTGGACATGTAGAGTCAATTCTCCGTCTTGCTTGCAGACATCTGTTCAGGTTTTTTTTTTCAGCTTTGAGTCTCATCTTTTCTTTCTGACCTTCAGTTTATTCAGTGGTGAGACTGATTGGTAGCTATGACGTCAAAGGAAGCAGATGTGGCAAAATTATAGTTGAATAAGGTACAGTATGAATAGCATGCTAAAAAAAGACAGTGATAAATACAGAGGAGCAGCAAGAAGACACATTTTTCTTCACTGTGAATACCACTCACCTGTAGATTTGAATTTGAATATATATATGTATGTATATGTATGTATGTATGTATGTATGTATGTATGTATGTATGTATATATATATATATATATATATATATATATATACACACACACATACACCCCCCCCCCCCCCCCCACACACACACACACACACTCATATGAAACAGCTACAATATCTGCCTGGCTGCCAGTACTCGATGACTTTCAATTAACTCTTAACTAGACTTTTAATGAACTCTGTCTGCTTTCATAAAGAGATGGAGCCGGTGAGTTGATGGCATCGAGGTGCTCGTCAGGCCGAACCAGAGGAGGGGCAGTAGAACTTAACAGACTCCTTAACAAGCTCATCAAAGTCTTATTAACTGAAGGGCTGATTGGTGGAATAGTGGTTGTAAGGTTCTGGTTCAAACAGAGTTACAGACAGCTGAAATATGAGATAATACCAACGGTTTCTAAATATAAAGAACATTTCATGCCTGTTTATATATATATATATATATATATATATATATATATATATATATATATATATATATATATATATACCTAAATCATGATCCATTCAGTGTGACCAGGGGTGAGGAAAAGAGAAATATCACTGCAGAAAATACACCAAGCAGCTCGACTCTCGGGGTGTTAATGGGTTTAGTTAGCACGAGTGGCCTTCTGTTACAGATGTCTTCCCTTAACAGCATCGGAGGCTAATTTGGGTCAAAATCTCTGTGTATGCTGAGCCACACAACGAGTTCACTATATTATTTTGTGCGACAGAGCAGACTTTCAATTCTAACCTTTCTCATACATATGGCACATTATATATTCATTAGAAATGCATGTTAAAAAGTGAGAATCTGTAACATAGCAGCTATATTTCCAAGAATCTCTAACAGAAAATCACATTCCAACATTTACTTTTGCTGCATTTAAACTCATAATGATTTAACACTGTAATGAGATAATACTGATAGAAAGACGTACACCTGTGGCAACATTTATTTACATGAAAATGTCACATGGTTGAGACCAGATGCTTTACCAGCAAAATGATAAAAAACTATAGAGTTAGTTACTTCATGCACCGCTGGACAGAACAATGTTATGATTCCATCTTTCTCCTTGTGTTCATTTTTCTATTCATCCCCTCATCTCTTTTCCATCAGTAAATTTCCCATGTTTTTCTCTTTATTTCTGTCTCTGGTTATCGGCGTCTGCTTCATTTCAAAAAAATCAATGACTATGATCTGACTACAGCACAAATGACAGAAAAAGAGCATTGTGAACAACACACACACACACACACACACACACACACACACACACACACACACACACACACACACACACACACACACACACACACACACACACACACAGGGACGTAGTTTAAGTATCCATTCAGGCTGTAGGAAACAATGCGTAGCCATAAATCAATAGCAGTTGTGAAGGCAATGAGGCAGAGACTGGGACAATAAGAAGCAGGGGATAAAATAACACACAATATACACACACACTGCAGCATTCTGTGGTCTATGGTTTTTAAGGTTATGATTCATGGGAAACATTTTGATCTACTGAAGCTGTTTTTGCCCTTAAGCGGTGACAAGGACTCGGGCGAAATCTGTGAGGAGTCATGGCTGATAATTAAAAGTTTTGGATCTTACTGCCTCAGGCGAAACTGTAGGTCAGTGGTCTAAGAAGTCTGCAACAAAATATATTCACAAATCTTTCAATTTGAGTTCTCCGAAAACCTTTGTTTCTTTGAGCTAAAAGCCTGTCTGTCCAGAAGCCAGGTCTCTTCTCGATGCTCCAGAGCTCATCTCCTCTCCAAAGCCATATTGTTTTGTACCTATGTCTGTCTCTGCACTTGCATTACATTGACTAGCGGGTGTGTATTTGTGTGATATTGTCCTGTTCTGTCACACTGAGCAGTGGGGTCGGTGATACATGGGTATCCTTAGGCTTGTTCTCTGCTCCCACGCATCGACCTGTGTGTGTGTTTATAGCTGTGTGTGTGCCATCGTCTGAGTTTTGTTCTTTGTAAGGCTGATTCGGGGTTTGAATTAGGGTTGGATTAATGTTAAGGTGAGGAAATAAATGCAAATAAATGGAATTCCCTTTAAAATGCAGAGAGTGAACATTCAGCTAGAAAATATCTGTAACCAAGTGTGTATGTGTGTGTGTTTCAGCATTGAGCCCACATCTCTTTTCACATTACCTCTGCTAACATGTGGCATGACTTATAGGGCTGGCCCCCCAAACACACACACACACACACACACACACACACACACACACACACACACACACACACACACACACACACACACACACACACACACACACACACACACACACAAGCAGATGACACATAGGTGACCTCCAGCATGGGCCCTCTCTCTTCCAGGCCGGTCAGCCCCGCAGGGAGGCTCTGTGCCAGGCATAAATATTCAGACGGGTCCCAGACTCTGACAGGCTCTGCATGGTGATGGCTTGTGTTGGAACACAAATTCATAGCTACATCTCTGTACCCAGAGGGCTTGTTCTTTTTGATTCACCATCATCCATAGAGCTATCGGGCGCGTCACATCCAGGAGGGGGCATGAAGGTAATGGGGCAGTCATTGATGTCGCAGACAGACATGTCGCATTATTTAATCGGCAAGCACAATGACATTTTTTCCACTGGCTTTGGAGAATGTTTGAGTTTCACAAGAGCAGAGAGCACAGCCTTAGACACTATGAGGTGGGTTGTGTGTTTAAAACACATATTTAATCCAACCTTTGTGTTCTCAGTGTCCTTATAATTGCTGCAGAAATATGACAGCATTCTGCCTTTTGGATCTGTCAGTGCTAACTTAGGTACAAACTCAAAAAGAACAAAAAGAAGACCAAGCATCCTGTCAATGACATGGTGCCACAGGCCACTGGTATCTCTCACTCTCATGCTGCTCGGCTGGCAGGGTGCACTGTGGACACAGCACAGCTAATATATAAAGTTCACAGGCTGGGGAAGGAAGGGAAACATTCCATACAGGTTAAAACAAGGCTAACAGTGTATAGCCACGCTAGCAGCACTGTGAAGCTGTACCTAGGAACAGCAGTGCCTCGAATGCTACTGTCAGTATAATAACATATTCTCAATGACGATGTTAACATTCTATGTTCAGAAGGTTTTTCTTGTTCATCTCAGTTCAGCATGTTAGTGATGGTAATGAGCACAAAGCACAAAGTACATCTGAGGCCAAAAGGTTATTAGAATTCATCCTTAGGGGAGCATGAATGTCCACACCAAATTTTATTGTCCACAGGTGTTAAAGCTTTTTAATAAGGTGCAGCAATGAAAGTTTTGTAATGCAGAGGAGTAACAAATACAAAACTTTTCAGCAGAGGCTTGTGTGCTGTCTTGTCTAGAAACCTTGAAAGTCTGTAGAAAGTATTGTGCCTGTTCATGTAGTGGATGCTGAGAGAAGATTTTACTGGATAATTCAAAACTTTAACCGCTGATGGGGCCAAGATAAAAGGTCACAAGATCACCAAAGTCAGATGGAAATATTAAAACAGAGGAATAACAGAGATTACACTGCTCACATTTCTAGTTAAATTCTCTATTGTATTTGGTAAACATGTCCATCTGTTAAAGTCAGTTTCCCTTTAAGAATCAATGTTGTAATTTGGAATGAAACCCTTACAAAAAATTATATCTTGACTGAAAATGACTGATAATTATAATTATATTGTCGCAGAAGAGATTTAATCCCAAAAGTGTGTGCACTGGAGACCAGAGTTAAGATTTTAATTTGGTAATGAATAGATTTCAGGCAGCTGCATGCAGGTCATAAGATGCTTCTAATTTACATTTATAAATTAAGCTCTTATTTGTTTGTGTGGTATTGGCATCCATTCTTTAAAATAAGTATGAATTTTGAATTTTAACAAATGTCATCTTTAACAAAGACACTGGGTTTCACTTAGGTATAAACTCTATAAATCAAAGTTATATCCTTTACCAGTATGTGAACTGAAACTAATCATGTCTAAAGAAATCAGAGACAGAATCCAGAGAAACTGATCAGATAGTCACTAAGTCATTAATACAACTCATTAGGAGGTTGTTGTAGTACATTACTGTACCAAAAACACTTCCTGAAAAACATTCAGATAAAAAAAATGGTATCCTGAGGCCCAGGCGCTGCAGTTGACTGATTTCAACATTTTGCTCGAAGTATGAGTTGAGTACTCTTGCAGTGCATGTGTGAATATGAATACTTTTCTCCCCATATCTCAGTAGAACCTCACTCAGCCAACTGGGAATCACAACCAAAGTGCACATCACAATTGCCTGAGAGGCAGAATATTTTTACAGGAAAATCTTCCCGAGCCTTTTGCAGTCAAAGGAAAAGTAGAACTGTACTATCTAATTTCACATAGGCTCTTAGACAGCTCTAATTCCTGTGGGTTTGTTGGTGGCAAGTTATTTCCATATAGCGAGGACTGCATGGGCTCTGCTCTGGTGATGTGATTTCATTGGCTCTAAAGTCTAAGTGTTGATGTGATTTGATTATTGGAGTGAAGCCTTCTGTTCAGCAGGGCACCAATCAGTTCTGCTTAAGATGGTAATTTTCTCTCTTTTAGTGATAGCAATCATTTCCCGCTCCCTTCTCTCCGCCGGCAGCAATTTGTATTCTCGTCGTCTCTCCTCTGTGGCTGCGACAATTATCCCTGTCTCCAATCAGACAGGGGAGTATCCAATGGGAGAAAATCTCGTTAGACTGATTTAGGAAACCCTCTGTTGACTGTCAACACTGTGGAGGATATAAACACACATGCACGCTGCTAATTCTCTCAGCTGTTAAGGATCATTTTTAGAACCAAAATTTTTCATTTATGATTTACAATCCATCTGTGTATTACTTCAGACTCCCTGGCAATTTATAAAAGACACTTTATTATAATGCAAAAAAGCTAAATAGGGACACGTTAAAGTACAAAACATTTTCGTGAATACAGTCTTTTTTTTTTTGGAGGGCATCCAAAAAAAATTGGGTTCTGAAGAAGAAGAAAAACAATACTGAACTCATACCTATCATGGTGTGCTGTTGTAAGGAGCTCTGTGCAAAGCCTAACTACGGGCATTTTATTTAGGGCACGTAGTTCCTATCTGGGAGCTGGAGCTCATGAGAATAACAACAAAGAGTAACTGGCGCGAACGTGAAAGAATTTGAAGCAAATTGGAATTTTTAGGTATGAAATGGAAAACGCTTTGTCATAGTAAGGCAGCGTGACAACACATACAGTCGTCCTCAAAATTATTCATACCCTTGCTAATTCTTGTGATTTTTGCATTTAGTGATGAAATTAATGCATGTTTTCAAATTTGTGTATCAGGTATATGTGACCAACAACTGAAAGAATGACAACAATACAAAATGCAAAAAAATATGTATGTCTGGGGTGTTTTATTATTGGAGTCCCAAAAAATGCCATGTTCAAAATTATTCATACCCCTGACAATATTTCAACAAAAATGTGGCAAATGTGGTAATTTTTGTCCAGTAGTTACTGCAAGATGTCACCATGGAATAAAACCTTTTATTTAAGATGGTGGGCTAAATGTTAAAGCAAAAAAAGACATCTTTCCAGAAGAGTATAAATAGGGGAAAAGTGTTCAGGTCATTCTCAATTTCTGGTCATCATGGTCAAGAAGAAAGAGCTCAGCGAGGACCTACGTCAGCGCCTTGTTCGTACCCACAGTGAAGGAAAGGGTTACAAGGCCATTTCCAAGCAGTATGATGTCCCTGTTTCAACTGTCCAGAGCATCATCAAGAAGCACAAGAAGTTCAACACTGTTAAAAACCTCAGTGGGCGTGGCCGGAAGCGCAAAGTGTCCCCCAAACTTGCGAGAAAAATCTGCCGAGAGGTCAACACAAACCCACAGACCACAACCAAGGCCCTAATTGAAATGCTTGACCAGACAGGGACAAAGGTGTCACGGTCCACCATTGAGCGAGTCTTGCACAGAGGAGGTCTCCATGGACATAAACCTCGGAAGACGCCGCTACTTGGGAAGAAACATCTGTTAGCTCGCCTGGCCTTTTGTAGACGGCATCTGAAACAAGATCCCAGCTTTTGGTCAACCATCCTGTGGTCTGATGAGACAAAGTTGGAGTTATTTGGCCATATGGATGCTCAATATGTTTGGAGGAAGAAAGGAGAAGCCTATAGGCCAAAGAACACTGTGCCCACTGTCAAGTACGGTGGTGGGAGCATAATGCTATGGGGATGTTTCTCCTCCAGTGGCACAGGGAATCTTGTCAAGGTCCAAGGTATCATGAAAAAGGAGGATTACATCAGGATACTTGATGACAATGTGAAGGAATCTGCTATGAAACTCCAGCTTGGCCACAACTGGATGTACCAGAACGACAATGATCCTAAACACACTGCCAAGATAGTGAAGAAATGGTTCAAGGACAATGATGTCAATGTCCTGGAATGGCCAAGTCAGAGTCCTGACCTCAACCCCATTGAGAACTTGTGGCACTACTTGAAGACCAGAGTGATGGCGAGGAAACCAACCAACCTGACCCAGCTTGAAGCTTTCGCCAAGGAAGAGTGGGCCAACATCCCACAGGAGACATGCAGGAAGCTTGTGGACACATACAGGAATCGTCTGGAAGCAGTCATAAAGAATAAAGGCTATGCCATTGACTATTGAATGAAGACCATGGACTAGGGTATGAATAATTTTGAACATGGCATTTTTTGGGACTCCAATGATAAAATACCCCAGAAATAAATATTTTTTTGAATTTTGTATTGTTGTCATTCTTTCAGTTGTTGGTCACATATACCTGATACACAAATTTGAAAACATGCATTAATTTCATCACTAAATGCAAAAATCACAAGAATTAGCAAGGGTATGAATAATTTTGAGGACGACTGTATATCCCCTTCATCTTTGGAAAATGGTGAATTCAAAATGACATAAGTTTAAAGGGACAATATGTAAGTATTTTTCTTAAAAACACTAAAAAATTAACTAAATTCATGAATAGAATGTGAAGAAGACACTGTTTGTATGTAAAAGACGTCTGTGTTGCAGAGATATCTACCTCAAGAGGTGAAAGTGAGTCACTGTTGTGTAGCGTCTGCCCTCAGTCCAACATGACAGGATGAAGAAGTAGTAACTGAGAGTAAGCTATGAACCCGTGTTGCAGCCGTTGTCTCTCTCGTCTCTACGACGGCCAGTTTTCACTCCACATTCCAGTTCTTAGTAGATGTTCAGCCACAACCACAAACAATTTTGATTTCCGATATGTTTGGACAGCACGCAGCGAAAACTAATTCTGATTATGTATACCCCAGCCCCAAAAATGACCTCACTGCATTCAGCTATAGGTAACAGGTGCAGTATAGATATCGTCTTTACTAAATAATGCAACATGGAATATAATGTCTATATAACATTCATAACTGCTAAAGAATCACAGTGGGCCCAGAGATACAAAGTGCTTGACCAGTAGCTGTTCATATTAACATGGATATGTGTTGCCTGTAGGACACACTATTCTCCTTCTGAGCTGTTACAGCTCATAGTGTACTGTGATAAGGCACACTCATCAGTTTGAAGACACTGTAATGATCCATGCAAAACACAATTATGTTTCTCCATTTAGAGTTGGCTGTCATTTACTTTTTCCAGGCCTTTTTCTGTAATCGTGATTGTTACATGGGGATTAA
Organism: Toxotes jaculatrix; assembly: GCF_017976425.1. Taxonomy (NCBI): domain Eukaryota; kingdom Metazoa; phylum Chordata; class Actinopteri; family Toxotidae; genus Toxotes; species Toxotes jaculatrix. The sequence continues at coordinate 17,893,445 of NC_054410.1, read as the reverse complement.
TTTAAAAAGAAAAAAAATGTGGCAAAATTCTGGTTCTTTTTGGTCTTTGTTTATCTGCAAAGCTAATTAGTTTTAACACCTGAATCTTCACAGACTAACTCATAGATTTGTTTGAGAACTATCATTGTAATAGACTTTATTTGGCCATCAGCACTGTCTAAACTGGTCAGAGTTTCAGCAGGTGCATGTAATCTCCTGTCAAGGTTGTGAGGTTATATATGGTTAATGGGACAAATGAGTGTCAAGTGTGGTTTTGTATATGGAACCATGATAAATAAGGCCTTTCATTTGTCTGTAAGTGATCTGAGCTGTCAGTGTGCACTAAAAGGCATTTCATCATTATATAACCCAACTAAACAGGACTGAGCCAAAATAAGAAAATAAAAAATATGTCCAAATACTGGCAGAGATCACTCTGTGCTGCAGCCAAAGGACTTGACCTAGATTATTAATATTCTTGCAATAAAAATATAAGTTGCAAAGAAGACGTCCAAAAACCACTTCCTCCATGCAATGTTTTGGATGTCTTTGGGGTGGGATTTCCAGCTAAGGTTTTGGATTCTTTCCTTTGCAGTGAAGAAAACTATTTAATCTTGTCCCATTTCCCTTCAGAAAACAGGCCCTATGAGAACCACAGAGAAAATAATACACAACTGTTCATTCATTTATCTATACAAGCACAAACCAGGACTAAAAGTAGCGACAGAAATATTGTATTACTAGCAGGATGAGTGCAGCCAGACAGTGATCTATATGAATTATCAGTTGTCACACAGGTTATATTTAATAATGAAAAAAATATGTTTTCAATAAGTAAAAACAACAATTTCTTGGTTATTTATGTACGTCTTATTTCTTGTAGCCACCGAAGGGGTCTATTTGAAGTAAGTTAGATTATATTGGCTTAGCAGAGATACAGACTGAGACATAAACCTGTCTAAATTTGATGATATGATTCACAGTTCATATAAAGAGTAAACAATCCAACATAAACTAAGGCTCCACAGGCATCAAACCATCAGATGATAAGGACTCCTTTCATTAGTGCAATGTCTGTGGTGCTGAACCACAGCTTCTATTTACAGTTGATATATTGATGCTGTATGTAAATATTCTTAGGATGATCAACCTCAGGATATTGTCTGCCTAAGGATTAACTACAGAGTGAAACTGGTTTATTAAAAGCAGAGGATGCAAAAGTGGCTGGACACACTACTGCAGAAGTAAAGCACATCAAACATGATAATGCAAACCCCAAATAATGTTGCAGTGATAAAGGGGTAATTCACTTTTTAAATAAGATTGTAGTGGCTTCTTTGATGCTGCTTGAGTTGTGTCTCCTGTGTTATTTGCATTTTTCCCCAAATATAGGTCCAATTACCTAGAAAGCTTCTGTGATTACATTTGTTTCTAACTTTAGGAAGCTGAACTTTATCTGAAAGGTTTTATTCAAACAGCAATCTAATGAAATCAACTACAGTGTCATTTTCCCTCATATTGAAGTGCAACTTAAATAATGTTAAGATTATTAAATCCTGAATACATAAGAAGAAAATTAAAAATACAGCTGATATATTTTAATTATATATTATATATAATTACATGTTCATGTTAAGAATTCACGGCGAGCAAGAATTATATGCAGTGTGATGAGCAGGAGGTGCTAAGCTGAACAGATTTACATTAAATGTAGTTAAAAAAAAACATTGCACACTGCATTATTCCTATATTCACATTACAGTCATGATGCATAATTACCATCACTGTGTGTGTGCGCTTAAGCTGCTCAGTCGCTGATCAACTACAACCAGATTGCTTCTTGCTCCTTCAGTGGTTGGGGAACATATTCCATAATTATTTACGTATACAGTACAGATAATGCATCATGTGTATATGCTGCTGTTACAATACTGTTACAGAGCCATTAGCCATTACAGAGTCATTACTACTTTGAATTTATTTAAAGAGAAAGAGAAAAAGGTTGCAATGCACCCACTAGTTTGAATTTGCTGTAGTACAGTACACCTGTATCTGGATGGTCCGACTTTTGGTGAATCCAAGATCCTGTTTACACTGAATCTGAATCTTGGTCAATCAAAGACCTATCTGATGTCAAAAAGGCTAAGTATAGATACATTCAAGAGGCATTCAAGATGGATTGAAATCCAATTCATTCTAGCCACAAGCTGAAAAGGCGTAAACGCATCCATCTTTTCAAGACACATTCTTAATCTCTGCTCCTCCCAGAGTGTAGTCTACAGTCTCTGCAAACAACCACGACCTGTCCAATTTTCTTTGCACATCCATGGTCTGTCTCCTCTGTCCTTGTGATAACAGATGCTAAACTATACACTGTCCCACTAAAATTACACTGTTCTCTGTCTCTGTCTCATAAAACAGCTCCTGCAATTTGTACACTTCCAGTCAAACACAAGGCACACCAAGCTTATCTGATCCCTGATCAGTCCAACCACTGAATGAGTTATATGGGAGAGCGAGCACTGATGCACATGGGTGAGGAAGCATTGTGAGTTAGAGTTCATAAAGACTGAGACTGTGGCACAGCTGAGAAGTCTGTCCTCAAAAAAAGTGTGAAGGAGAAAAGGACAGACACCGTGGACAGTTAGCTGGGTGCTTCGCTAGTCACAATTTTATGGAAGAGAGGCAAAAAGAAAGTGACTCCTAAAAAAACTCACAGGACATCTGATTTCAGTTTGCTAGAAGGCACATGAGAGTCTTTGAGGTCAACTGGGGTACAGCTCTACGATCTGATCAGACCGAAATTACGGTTTTCTCATCTCATCTAACTAACCATCTAACTGGTATTCAAATAAATGTTGAGTCTCAGATAATGACGGGAGGCCTGGCTGGCACAAAAAACTAAAAGCCTGTCTTTAATAGAGGCTGGGTAAAAAAAGAATGAAGGTGGTTGGAATTACCTGAAACCAAAACAGCTCACATGGTAAATTCAGCAAAATGTACGTTTCCATAGAACTAATTCCTCCTAATGCTTCAGATTAAAGTCCTACTTAAGGCTGCCAGGCTTTTAATGTGAAATTTCTAGTGGAGATGTTGAGGTTCATTCATGGTAGCTTAACAAACAAATTAAGATCCAGCAAGACAATGAGCTCAAGCTGCGGTTGTCCTTTTAAAACCCCTTCTGATTTGTCCTTTAACATTGTCCTTGACCTTATGATGTTCTCCCCCAAGGTCATGCAAGTATATGTAGAAAACAGTGATGCCACACAGTGATGCTGAACCTCAGTCCTCCCTGTGGGATCCTTACTGTGAGTGTGTTTATGAAGCGTTTATGTGTGTAAGACACAATAGACATCAAAGCTTAACATTGATCAGTGGCAAAATACAGAATCCATACACAATCTCTGCTCTCCAGCGAGATATCTGAGCACCCCATGAATAACAATGCAGTTACAGTTTCCTGGCCGAGTATCCATAGCAACCGTAGTAATATTGTCTTGGTTGGATGATAGTCAAGGTTATGAGCAGGCACCACATGAAACTGTCACGTTGATAAGAAATAGAACAGGAATGTTCTTTTACAGAGATTCACAACTTTTCAGACCTCAAACATCTGCTCCTCGACTATGACTTGCCGAAATCTTGTCCCTGTTGTAGCACAGTGAACAGCTTCCTTTGATGCAATCTATTCTTCTTTATTCATAGGTGAGCTTTGGCTGTTTGAGAATTATCCCTATGTGGGTGAGACGTTTGGAAAAACATGATATATGGGAACATTAGGCTGAAAATAACTTCCATGAAGTTGGAGAGGTAACCAGAAATCAACGACTTCCCAAAGGACTATTACAGGGAGCATGTTGACACACCAGCTCTAGTATTGACTGCAGCTTCATCACTGGGGAAATTACCAGATTCATTAAAGATGCTCTGTTATCACTGAGGGTTAGATATCTGAAAGGTTGAAGTAGGTTTTTAGTCAATACTTTGATGTGTTGCTTTGGAACAAATGTCTGAATTATCAGGAAGTGATCTGCTCAATGGCAACGGTTGCTTTTGTAACAGATTGACAGTTGGCCTAAGGATCAATGCATGGGCAGACTGTGAGAATAATAGAAGGGTGCATAGCTGTAAATTGTTCACTCACCTAATTACTGTTCTGCACTGTTCGCTGTCATTCCACCTATAGCAGCAACAGATACTTTGTGCGAAATGCACCTACAAACACACATTCTTAGATTTTTTTTGTGTAATGTTTACTGACTGACTGTTGTAAACACTAATTTCTGTGATAAATGCATTTCTGTGACTGCTTCACAATAAAAGCCACCAGATGTTTCTCCAGTTATATAATTTTAGCAATCACTTGATTGCCCCTTTAACTTAACAAGATAATGGCAAACACACAATCACTTCAATGACGACCACTTATAGCGAAATGTTAACGAGTGAGAGTCTACAGCCATGCTAATGGCTCTGTGAGACTGTACCTAGATTACCTATCCAAACATCTGCATGCTAACATGCCTTCAATGGCAATTGTAACATACCTCTGTTTAGCAGGCAATGTTTACCATGTGCGTTAGCATTGTAACATTTGCTAATTTTTACTAAAAAATTGCAACACAAATAGCATTTTTATCTGCTCATCCATCATGCACACTACCATGCCAGTGTCTTGCATTGCAGTGTGCATGATGGTAGTGTGCATCCATCATGCACACTACCATGCAAGACACTGGCATAACCACTGGGAGCAATTTGGGACTGAGTGACTCAGGTAAGATTGATAACAATGTCCTTAATTTTGCAGGTGTTTGGTCATAAACCAAAGTATTTGACCAGAGTCCTGGAACCAACAGACCAGAATATTGGATCATTGAAAGTCTGTACAAAGTTTTGTGCTCATTAATCTTGTAACTAATGGCTGGATAATTAAAATGTTTAACCTGATGGTGTTGCAACATGTACTAATTTTCATGGCAAACCATCCAATGGCTGTTTGTATATTTCTAATCTGGAGTACTGTGGCTAAAAATTAATTCTTAAGGTCAGGTGCTAATAAAGATGATCTTTTAAAAAGATGTGGATTATCAAGAATCAGAGATCTACTGACAACCAAAGCTGAGACCACCGGGGGGACCTCATGTAGAATTAGCTTTGAGAGTTCTCCTTCTCCCTTCCCTTGCATGATTTCCCATCTTTGAAACCTTGTTTGCCTGGCTGCCTGTGGCTGGTGTACTTAGCATTACTAATAGCACTGCTACCAAATGGATTACATTCCTATTAACATGTTAAATACTTAGTAAAGTACTTAGTGCTGTTGACACTGTCTCCCCCAGGTTTCATGACAAACAGAGGAAGGGAGAGGCGGTGCTGTAGAAAAACACAGAGAGAGGGTACCGGCTTCACAGATGAGAGACACAGGGAAAGAGGGAAATGTTATGAAGGCGGTGGCCAGGAAAACAAGGGAGAGGATCCAAATGCAGGCACCCAGGGTGGACGGGTAGTAAGAATGTCTTTAATTTAACTAAAGAATCACAGCCATCCAGAAAACAAAACTCAAGCAACTGAAAATCATCCAAGGAGAAGAACTCAGAAACACAAATTCAAGTCTAAAACTCTAAAGTCCTTACTGGGGGAGCAAACCAGGCACAGAGGTAAGTCCAAGGGGGGACACAAGGATCAACACAGGAGACAAAACCAGGAGGCATAATCAAAGGTGCAGACAGGAACACATCAACAAGCACAGGAATGGCAATAGATACAGACTCAAGACAAACAGACAGGGGAACAACAACAGTGACAGGAAGTGAACTACGAGCAGACGCACAAGGTCCAGGGCTACAAAATAAAACAGGAAATGCTGAATCTAAGACTCAAGAAACCAAAAGCAGTATAACATGACTTTCAACATAAAAACAGGAATTACTGAGCATAGATACGTATTCAACAAACCAAGAGTCCACAGATAGTCCATAAAGAAATCCACAAGTTCAAAAGGAATATAACACTCACCAATGATCCAAACAAAGAGTCCACTACAGTCCAAAACCAGAAGCCACAATCCAGACTGTCCAGAAAGAGCTCCAATACAATCCATAAGAGTTCAAAACAGCCCCCTCAGGGGCTGATCATGAAAAAAAAGATATTTTGTTTGGGTTTATTATCACTCAGATACTTTCATACCTGCAGTGTCTCCAATCTCTTATTGCTACATGTACATGTGTCTGAATGAACCGAGTGACTCTGAGCTCCACTTGACCCCAAATCAATATCAGTGCATTTCACACACCACTCCTCCTCCATCTGCACATTGTCAGTGGACTGTTAAGCTGCCTGGCTAACACACAGGAATTCAATCTGTGGCGATGGTGACAGTGATTGACTGTGACCATGCAGGCAGTAACTGTGCTGATGATGATGAAGCTGATGGTGATCAACATGGCTAATGGAGTCAAGTAATTAACTCAAGTTCACAGTTTGAACCCATCTTGCTTCATTTGAGTCCAACCAACATCCCGACGCTAGACAGCTGTATTCGAGAACAGTAATCACCAAAACACAGTACGCAGCCTCTTCCAGCTCATGCTGCATAGTTATTATTCATGAAAGACATTCTGACTTGTCACAGGAGTAAAAGCACAGGTGCAACTAATAACCTTTGTAATAGCTGCATTTGTGCCAGTTCCAGGGTCGTGGTATTGTTCGTGCTGGTCGTGCTGTGTGACATGACTTACTGGTGCACTAGAAATTTAGTGGAGCTGTTACCGTTAATTACACCAGTGCATTTTACATCTATGACAACGTATCCAACAGCCTGCTGTGTTTTTAAGATACAAGGACTTAACCACATGGACCAGCGCCCAAATGTGGTTTAAAAGCACATTCTCTGGTTGTCACATGTGGATTTTCTTTTTTTAACTCAACACAGCAGGGCACAGGGAGTACCAATACTAACTTATATTAAGCACACATGCTGACACATAAGTCACAGAGAGTGCTTTTGGACACTGAAAGGAAAGCAAAGTGCATTTCATGTTTATGAGTCTAAATAAACGTAAACGTGTCAATGCTTTTCTCTCATGTGGTGTCTATCTTTCAATTCACTGACTATTGAAAACAGATATGGAATCCCATGAAACACCTGTTCATATTCAGAATTATACCTAACATTATAGAAAGATTCACTGACGCATCCTACTTTGAATAAATGCTTTGAATATTCATATCAACCGTTAAAAAAAGGTGCTTAAACTACTTTTACTGCAGGTAGTTAAATTGAACTCAAGCAAACAGCTAAGCTTCTGAAAACGCAGCAGCTCATCTGACACTTTGAGCCAAGCAAACACTCTGAAAATCAGAGACACACACAGGGGACTTTGGGTTGCTGCCACTAGGCCTGCATGTAGTGTCAGGCTTAACTTTGCGCCTGTCAGGGTAAGCTTGTCTTTGTCCACCGTTTCAACACTGACTGCCAACATAAAGGTCAAACAATTACTAGCCCACCTTTCTGTTTCACATCGCTCTTTCCTGCTAGCCGTGTGTGTGTGTGTGTCTGTGTGTGTGTGTGTACAGTCTGGTTGAATGTCAGCTTGTAGGTCACAGATTGCTGGTACAACAGCATTTTAAAGTGGCTCTTTTCCACTTTGTGCCATACCTCTCTCTGTTTCAAACACCTTAGCCGTGTCGCAGCACAGTTCACCTCCTCAGCTGAAAATTCATTTTTATCTTTATCTTTATTAGGGATGCACCGAAATGAAAATTCTTGGCCGAAACCGAAAACCGAAAATGAGGAAACCAAGGCCGAAAACCGAAACACCGAAAGAAATTATTTTGCCAATTATTAGTACCATTGCATTTATGACTATGACTGTGTACTAACCTCATTAAAATTACAGGGCACTGCGATTACATAAATATGAATGTTTCAAAGAATAAATCAATGTAAACAAGATTGTAAAATTAAATATGTTCTCTCATAAAAACACAAAGTGCATATAAGTCAAGTGCATTTTAAACTTTTTGCTGTAGGACTACAACATAACAGTATATCAAAACAAAGATTGCCATAGCCCATATGTTAACCGTAGGCCTTTGACAACAACAAATACACCAAGAGTTGCAGCGCTTTAAGTTTTAAACGTCCTTGCCTTTAAAAAAACGTCCGCCACAGACGGAGTGGGCGTGCTCGGAGGGATTTTCCTTTCCTGCGCTGCATTCCTCTCATACTCCGCACAGCGATCGAGATGTTTGGATTTCAGGTGTAAATTAAACCCGACGTGGAGAAATTCTTTGCAGATGCACCCCCAATATCCGACAATACGTTTTGAAAATCGCTATCCGTGTGTCTTTCTCAGATTTACTAAAACGCGTCCACACCGCGGACATGTTGGCCTTTCCACACACGCTCGTACTGGCCGCGGTTTTCGCTTGCGTCATCACAACATCCGGTTTCGGCCATGTTGTTTCGCCGATAAAAGTCTTTCGGCCGGAAACCGAAAATGCACTTTTGGGCCATTTTCGGCCGAAAATCTTCGGTGGCCGAAAATTCGGTGCATCCCTAATCTTTATGGTGTTTCTGCTTGAGTAGATGGCACAGAGGGGAGAGTGGCAGGGAATACAAAGCAATGAGTTGCCAGCTGAAATTAATTGGTTATCATTACTGATCAGAATTTGTCATCGACATTACATGACGGCAAACCTTGAATCAAAGCTTCAGTAAAAATTAAATTTAAAAATATATTCTTCATGGCAAGTTTGGATTGTGTTAATCTGCTGTTATTAAATGTTATTTTTTATTCTGTCTCCTTTGCCAGGTCTCTCTTGAACAAGAGGTTTTAATCTCAACAAGATTTCTACTTGGTATATTTTACCCCAGAGAAGGCACGCTCTTCACTTTGTTTATATTCGACTGTAATATCAGTAATCTGTGTTCCCCTCTACAATGATCTCAGATTGGAAAAGCCTCAGAAACAGCATCTGTTGTTTTAAATTCAGTTCAGGTTTGCCATAGACAGCGAGAGTAATATTAACTGCAGTGACACAAACTGTACCATTCCCATCACAACAGAGGGGAATGATGCTGACTGGTCTGTAACCCGTTTTTAATAAAAGACCAATTTGGACCCCACATATTGGCTTGCCTGAACTAATGTGAACTCGCTGGTCTTTAATCCTGTTCCTCAGGACTCAGAGCCCTGCTGGTTTTCATTCTAGCAATTAAATCAGGGACTGATTTACACCTGGCACACCAGGTGAATATAATTACCCATGATTTTGCCTGAGTGAAATTCCTTCTACTTGCTGAATTGCTTTAAAGCCACAACTTATAATTGCAAATTGATACACCCTGTAGTGTGTGTTTGTGTGTGTATATAAAAAAAATAGAAGAGACTGCATGGACATCCAAAAGCATCAGATGGTCAGTTAATTTTAAAACTGGTGCATTCTTGTGTGTCTTTTTTTCCCCCTCATACACAAGAAGCACATCTGAGGCACATTATGAGCAACCTTTAAAAAGTGCACATATGTGTTTATGTGACTGGCGAGGCTTTGCAGTTGGTCAAGCACGGAGTTTATCGGGCATGCTAAATTAAGCAGGGTTTCCAAAGCATCGCCACGTCCACACACACATACTTATACACGGTGGCCCTGCTCTTCAGTGTGTAATTGACTGACTGTGTGGTTGGCTGAGTAGCTGAGGCGAGACTGACTGTTTGGTTGAGTGACTGGCTTAACAGCTGACTGGTCCACTAATTGAGTAGCTCGGTGTGGGAGTGACTGGCTGGCTAAACGATTTCGACACAACTGGATGATGGTGAGACTGACAGACTGGCCGCTGAAGTGGTAAAACCAATAAATGTTTAGCAAAACAAAAATGTGAGAAAGTAAGGTTCTTCGCTTATCAGCTTATTTATGTGTCGATAAAACATTTTTAGGTTCAGACCCCAGACTCCCAAAAAATTCCTAGAGTTTTGATGTTTTATATAGATTACCTTTTGTGCAAATTGAACTTATAGGCTGTAAACAACACAAACTCATTTCCATCCTGAGATAAACAAAGTAAAAACAATGATCATGATTATATACTGCACATGCATCAACTAGAGGGAAGAAATACAAGACATCAAGACAAGGGTGCACTGATCCCATCCTCTGAATCAGCCCTGACGCCAATACTGACCTTATTAAGTGATTCAAGTATCCAGAAATGAGCTACCTACTTTGAATATCCTTTCAGTGTCAGTGTCATTGTAAAATTCCACCGTCATTTATATCATTTATTAATGCGGGCCACCTCATGTTACCTTTTATGATCCAAATAAGTTCCAGACAAAATCAAAATTTGGAGAGAAGACAGCACTGGAATGGTCTCTGCATCAGAGTGGAAGGACACACAGAGAATACATTTCTGTGACGGTCAAAGACGTGGTTACAACAGGCTGGTCTGAGATGATTTCTGGCTCGCCTGCAAAATGGACAAGGTCAGGCAGCTACAGCAGGAGGAGGAGCAAGTGACAAAAAGCTGCAGTCATGATGGACAGTTTCCAGCAGCCTGTTCTATCTACACATAAACATTTACATCCCAGCTAAATAAAACATTATTAGACCTATTCAGCTTCTGCCAGTCTCCAGTAATGTTTTTTTTTTATTATATTGTGCATGATAGGATGACAGGATAGGGTAAGTGGTATTAAAATCCTGTTTATGTGTGATAATCATGACAGCTTTTATTTTTCAACCTCCATATTACTTAATTAAATCCCATTGAAATATAATGTAAAGCATGGTATTACATCAGTTTGCCTGGAGCGCACTGAACACTACACAACGGTCACTGTGCTGACTATAAATATACTGTACATACATCAAATAGGAAAAGGCAGAAACACAAGACATCATTTCCTTCATTGATCTGTCAGGTATTCAGACTGTCAGTGTAACATCTGCACAGATGTTATTTTCCTTTTCATCACATCCAACTTGTTACCAAAAGTTTTGTGTCACTTCATAATGTTTAAAAGACAAAAAATAACTACACAAGATTCTGTGATTATCTGGAATATTTGGAATAAATTCTCCATCAACCGCAGAAAACTAACTCTGTTAACAGAGTAAACCTCCATAGTACAAAAATAAGCCTCATAAAATCACAATATTACAGAACAGCAGAAAATAACTATAAAACCTTCAGATCAGGAGTCACTGAATTCAAAAGGTGAGAGAAAAGGTTGTAAACAAGATATAAAAAGAGACAAATAAAATTTCCTGAAATCCTTCCATAGTGGGAGCTCTGATGCTAATGTATGAATTTCTATCAATGATCAGTAAAGAAATTAGTTCCTTGTATTACTATAATTTATGGGCGTAGATATTTCAAACGGACTCATACACATTCAGACACAAGAAAATAGGTAGTTAGCAGATAACAGAGCTGAGACACGGATCATTTGGAAACTTGAATGAATGATTTACGGTATATATTCAGACTGGACTTAATAATGGCTAGCACGAGTGGTTCACTGATTGAATCACGCCTGGCTAAACAAAAAAGTCCTATGATTTCTCATTCAGAAGGTTCTGGTCCAACTGAGCCATCTGGCTGGCATTTTATGTGAAATGCAGCCCGTGATTGGCTGTCATTTTATTTTAAATGGTGGGCTCTGACTGGTTTGACATTTTATTCTGAACAACAGGCACTGATTGGCGAGGCAGCTGATAGCGGGCATGGACTGATTTGCAGCAGGTCATGAATACATGCATACGCACACACAAGGTTCATATAGACAATATGTATGCGCACACACAGTTTAAAAAAAAGAAGACATTTTTCAAACTTTGGAGAGACTGCTGAAATTGATAGAAATGGAAAAGAAAAAAAAATAGAATTATAAAGTTTGAATTTTTCTATTTTAAATTAAATACATCCTGACCTTTCAGTTTCTTGTTTGAACAAATTCAAACATCTGCATACATATGCAAATTTACACTCACACACTCAAAGACACAGCGAATATTACATCAAACACACATACTGTACATACACACATACACACAGATGAGTGGCAGATATAATCTATGATACAGATCTTTCTCTATATAACATCTTAACATTCACATTAACATTTACTCTCCTGTATTTTCTCCCTTATTTGCATTTCTTTATTTAGTGAGCGATGAACAGAGAGAGACAGGGCTGGGAAATGACCGAAAGAGCTGATTTGGTATGCAAGTGCCACAACATTACAACGGGGAAAAGCTAAATTGAAATGTCATTTTGTATTTATCACAAAACAGTGATGAGTGTGTGTGTGTGAGTGTGTATGTGTGTGGGCAAGGGGGCGGTTGAGCATTATTGGTGGTTTAGTTTGTGTACATGCGTTCGTTGTGTGAGCACTGCTGTGTTTTTGTTAGTTGCAGCACAAATTATTCCTGTCATTCCAATCCATCTTCCCTCCACATTAGTATACTGTTACCTTCCACACACACACACACACACACACACACACAATAAATCAAATGTAAAAAATTAAAAATAACCAATAATAAAAAAATGAAATTCACTCAAATGACTTTTTTCTTTTTTTAAAGAATATTTTAAGAAGAGACTTAAAAGTCATAATAGATCTAAGCCTAAACCTGATCTAAGTGAGTAAGTCATTCTAGAATCTGGGGGCCAGGACTGAAAACTGCAAACTGTATTTTTCCCTCTATTCTCCTGAATTGGAATAACTGATCCCCTTGCACTATGAACCAAAATGGGAACATGAACATGGCCTGCTGTGTTCATTTTAACACACAATTAAGCCAGATGTACCACTTGTACCACCAGGAATTGGCAGTGGTGGGTCAAAGTTTTATGCCCATGAGTTGCTCATGCACCACAAATACATGTGTACTTGAAGGGGAACTCTGAAAGTCTGTTTACTGGTCTTGGGGAGTGCGACAGCTAATGTGAGAAAAGTTTGAAAAAGACAACAAAATAAGAGCAATGTATGCGCCAAGATTTCACAAAGAAGAAGAAGATGTGGAAGTAAAAAAGATGACATCTCAAATCAGTTTTGATTTTGATTTTTCTTGACTGTCCATCATAAGTCCGACGGTGTTGTAGGAGCACAATGCTAAATCAGTGGAGTATTCTTTTAACATTCAACAACAGCTTGGTCCAGGTCAAATCAGCCACCCACCAAACAGGCCCAGGCTGTTCAGCATTTTAAAACTATCCCTGCTCATCAAGAAAATTCTGCTTCACTGGCACAAAGCGGCGCCTTACACACCGTGGCCTCCATCAACACAGAGTCTGAAGGTCTGACTCTAAAAACGCCATCATGACAATAAAGACCTGATGAGGTCTTACAAAAACACAATGACCATTATGGCATAAGAGTTCAGACCAGTAAGAGCTTTAACATGAACCAAATCAGCTGGAAAAAGTAAATAGTATAAATATAAATACATAATGAAACACAGAAATGAATGAATGAACTATTTTATTAACAGTGAGAAGGTGGTGCACTTTCTAACAAAATAAAGAGAAAGTGAGAAAAAAAAGCTATAAGTTTTCAGAGATCATGTCGTCAATACAAATGTGAGCAGAGACAGTTTCCTGTTTCTATTTCAGAGTGTGTTACTGGGTTTTTGTTAGTCTGACAGAAGCTCTGGATAATTTGTTCCTCTGGGACTACTGTCCTCTCAGCGCCTTTCATGAGTCATCACATGCCAAAATAAAAGCAAAAACAAAAACTCTGTAAACATCATAAACATGATCGTGATCATGAACATCATGTGTCACGGGTTTTCCGACAGGTAGTACATACATGAGATGACACTCGTGAGGCCTTTGAAAAAATAAAAACCCCACACTTAAGTGCTTTTACAGTCGTTCCTAATAAATTGATTCAGTTAATGTTAATTCAGCTTTACACAACTGCTTCTAATCAAATTTTCATAAAGAATTAGGTAAATAAATGTGTTGTTGTCCTCTGTTTTCCGTTTTCCTGTCAAATGGAAAGACTGAGCACCTGCTGAAACCTTCTACCTGAAACAAAACCTGCTCTCATCCGTCACAAATATGTATTACATTTATGTGATGCGACAACATATTTGATCTCACAGAGCTTGTGACAGAGCACAAGCAGCAAACCAGCTTTGAAAACAGGATGTGATGGATATGCCAAAATATATTTATATGCCAAACAAATCAACAAGAGACAGCTATTTGACAGTTTCACAAAGCAATTGCTTGTGTCCATCACTCATCATTCACATACACTCTTATTATGATCTTGTATGTTTGTGTGTTCAGTGTTACCACGGATCCTCATTTGCTGTACATCTAGAAGATTTTCTGCTCTGTAATTTACAGTCCAGGCCATAAGTATTTGGGCAGTTACACATTATTTGTTCTTCAGATTCCACCGTGTTTGACAGATGACATGTTTGCTTTGGTTCATGAGCTGTTTCTGTTTTGTTTTGTTTTCTTCTCCCACTCCTCTTTCCATCATTGTGATAGGTGGCCATTCTGCTTTTGAGGTTTACCAGGGAGTTTGGAAATATGTTAGAAAACATGGGCGCCCATATGCTAGAGAGGGTTCTTGATTTGATGT
>NC_054410.1:15421360-15423860 GCF_017976425.1 Toxotes jaculatrix | reverse complement strand
AGACGCATCCGCTAGCACAGAGACACACCAAACCACAGCCGCACCGCCTGCTATATCTAAGGGATTAGGATATGTAAACAAGACGGAAAGTTATTTTTTAAAATATCCATTGGAATAAATCTGTCCTCAGCTGATGTCTTTTCTCATGTTTGGATATTAGTTGTGAAAATTGCTGTAAACTTTGCTTCAGCACGTTCTGTCAAAATATTTTTACAATATACAATATACTTATGTGTATTTACTGGTAGATTCATATCTAAACTAGTATTTATCTTTTTGAAATAAGATATTAGTTTTTATTGTTGTTACTCTGTATTATCATTATTTACAGTGCGCAACATTAGATCCATTGGATTTGTCTTGACTTGATAAGTTGTGTATGTAGCTCAGCATTGAGAAAATAAAAGTCTACATCGCAAAATTTTTAATGTATGTGTTTATTTATGTGTTTATATATTTCAGTCCTCGGCTGCTTTTATAGCTGAAGTTATTCCAACTTGTCCAGGTGACTCCGTTTGGTTAGGGTGTCTGTGTGGAGCAAGTGAGGTCATGGAGGAAACCTCCAGGAAGTTGTTCCTAGTTAAGGTCTTAGCTGACAGGTGAAAAGAAGGAGGTGAAGGTGCGTCAGAAGAACATGTATGGCTGTCTGTGCTGTCCTCAGGTTATCAGAGCAGCAGCAAGGCCCGTGGGGCAGGGCAGCTTCTTGGCTGGACCACAACAGCGGGACCAGCAAGTTACACCATTGGTCAGCTGTTGTAGGTGTTGGAGCTTCCTCATCTGCTGTTGCTCTTTCAAAATGAATCAGGGGAGCGTTTATAGGCAGTGCTGCCAACTTAACCACTGCTGCCACCTTTATCACAGCAATTTTTTTTTTGACAAACCTTGGCTACTTTCTGCCGAAGAGAGTCGCCACTGTTGCCCCCTGAACGTGAGGTCAGGATTTCAACTGGATTAAATGACTGTATGTGTGAGCACAGAGAGTAGGAGAGAAGCAAACAGATAAGGGGTGATTCAGCAATTACTAACTTTTGACCTGGTCTTGTTGTTCCAAAATTAGACCTCAACTTAAAGCTAAACCTAAATTTTAGAAAGGGTAGCAGAGACATAGGGTCACACACAGTGTAGGTGCTATAACAGCACACATTTTATTGTGGAAGGCATGCTGTTTGTATGAAGTCAAGTAGCAATAGTGTTACCGCCATGCCTGCAGCAAGTAAATAGTGTCAGCAGGCAGGTCCAGTCAGAGGGCTCTTTATTTTGAGAGAGTCTTTGAGTTGTGTGGAAGGTGAGGGGTGTTACAGTGGGTGAGCTGGATGTATAGGGACTCCAGAGCTACTTTTGTTCTCACATTCGCTGTTTCGTGTTTGTGCACCTGAGCGTAGGTGTGTTCGCTTTTGCATTTTCTCACATACATGTGTGCGTATGTTCATGTATCTGTGTGTACCTGTGTCCCTACACAGCCCACCGCCTTTACTTAAACATGCACCGACCTATAAAATTCATGTGTCACGTCATGTGTTGATCATCGTGCTTGTTTGTTCGTGTGCATGTGTGGGTGCGTTCATTGATGTAGCGAGGCTGTGTAAGCATCCATTTGTTCTCCTTCTTCGCCATAAGCTCCTCGGGAAATGATCCATGAATTTGAAGACAAAAAGATCCGTCACTGTTGAAGGAGATGCGGCACAGGCTCCGACGTACACATAGTTATCGGTAATCAGCTTCATGAGAAGAAATGTATGCCCATTCAATGTTTGCATTACGCTGTGCTCTCCTCCCTAATGATGTCTGACCCCTCCTTTGCGATAGGAGCTTCGCGCCTGGTTTCAGGCAGTGTGTCTCTTATTCTCTCACTCCTTCATTTGCTTGTTCGATCTTTTTCTCTCCCTCTTATTAAAGAAACAGAATGGAAGAAAATGTATCAGTGATGTCGCGGCTGTCTTTAACTATGTGTGTGTGTGAGTGTGTGCGTGTGTTTGTTTTCAGGTCTGAATGTGTGAGTGTGCTTGTTCACATGCAGGTATAAATATAATGTGTGTCCAAAAATGCTGCGTCTTGGAATGTGCTTGTGCGTGTGCACGTGAGAAATGAAAGCATGTGCATGAAGTATTCCTATCATTGTCTGTAAGTGTGTGCGTGTGTGTGCGTGCATGCGTGTGCGTGTGTGTGTGTGTGTGTGTGTGTATGCGTCAGGCGGTGTGACACAAGTCGACTATGCGTTTTGGTTTAGCTGTTTAAACAGGCAGCTCCTCAGTCAGCCGTGCCTTGGCTGCATAATGACGGACCCCAGTCCATTGAGTTTCCCGCTGCGTTCAGACAGAGCAGCCAACGCACTGCAGTCTGCACATACATACACAACCTCGCTCCATCATGCTCTCTCTCTCTCTCTCTCTCTCTGTCTATCTTTCTCTCTCCTCTCTCTTTCTTATGTCTTTTCTTCTCTGCCTTTTCCTGTTTGTCTTTGAATATCCATTCGCCACTCTCTCTCAGTTTTTCTCTCTCT
>NC_054410.1:15413860-15416360 GCF_017976425.1 Toxotes jaculatrix | reverse complement strand
TAGCTGAATTTCCCCCATTGCTTCCAAGCATTTTTTACCCTTTGAGGTGTGAAAAGAGCAAATAGCTAACCTTAGCTTTGCTGCAGTGGGAGTCACCAAACAGGACCACAGCCGCTGCTCTTTCAGACTCTAAAAGACTCACACACACACACACACACACACACACATGGAAACGCACAGACTTTTTACTTTACAGTCAGCATGTTCCTGTGGTGCTGTGAAAAATTTGTGATTTGGTGCTTCTCTGTGGAGTCCTCATCCTTTCATGCCCACACAGATACACACGCACACACACACCTTCTGAGGATTTACTGCGCTGTATTAGATATTTGCTTTGTCCAACATCCTGGCAATAATACACAAGCTTTGGGAATATCTCTCTCCCATTTCTGGAATTGGTTCTATCGCTCTTTTTCAACAGAGCTGACACATTATTTTGCCCTTCCCGTGCTCCCCACCCCCATCAACCCCCCCCCCCCCCCCCCTCTCTCTCTCTCTCTCTCTCTCTGCCTCCTCTCCCTCCTTGGTTCATCTCCCTCAGGCTAACGGAGAAGTTTGGTGCCCTTTCCCTGTGTCTGGGGTCCTGGTTTAGGACAGAGAATCAGTCACAGTTACACATATTAGATTAGAGAAGAGTGGAAACCAAATTGCCCTCTCCTCCTCTTCCTCCTCTCCTTCCCAGCCTCCTCTCTTCATCTTCCTCTTTTCTGCTCCCCCACATCCTCCTATTCCCAGAGGAGGTAGTGTGTCATTGTCCTCTGCTTTTCTTTGCTTTTTTTTTTTCCTGTCTTTATATTTCTCTATCCGCCTGTGTCCTTTGCCTTATCGCCATGTGTTGTGGTTCCAGGGACGGACGCAGTTATGGAGGGAAAGCTTGCTGGTGGTTCAGGCATTTTAAGGTCAACAAGTCAGCAGTGTGTTTCTGTTCTTGGCTTGATTGACCTTTTCATATTCTAAAATACTGTTAAAATCTGTAATTAATTACGAAAATGGGACATTTTTATTTTTTTATCTTATCTTAAAACAAACTTTTTCGTGTCTGCTTCATTAACAGTTAATTTCCTGGTTGGCTTTACCTTGTACTGCCAATTTAACAAAGTGTTAATTAGCTAACTCCAATATGAAATTGGCTGATTTTGCCAGTTTTTCATTTTATTATTATTTTTAGTTGTTTTTTTTTTTTTTAATTCAGCTTCAAATACAGCTTCAAGTTTATAGTAGAAATGTCTTAAATTTGTGTCAGTTTATTGTATTCCAGAGATTTTAGTCTTTACCGGGGCTTCCTTCACTTCATCCATCCCTCCACTCTGCCATTTTTCTTCCTTCTGCTAATCACCCCATCTCACCAGGGAAATGGGAAGCTTGACTTTGACTTTTACCTTTGGATGGCTGTACCTGACACAAGGGAAGTGAGCCAGGATATTAACTTGGATAAATGTGCTTTTTTCTTTGATCTATTGCCTATGCGTATATTTTATCTGGCTGACTTTTGTGTTGTGAATCTGTCATATTCAGAGCACTTCCTTTGAAATTTTGTTTTGATTAAAGCCATATTTTATCTTAATAAACTATAAATATCAACAGAGAGAATGAGCAGAAAGAGAGGAAGAACTGCAAGTCCTCCAGATGACTCCCAGTGCTCCTCTTCCTCCACAAAACAACTAATCCCATCATTAACCTATCACAGGGATAGCCACACACACATGCACATGACAGATGAAGACCTGTGTGTTGCCTTTAGCCTCTCTAATCATCTGCATTACACATTCAAGCACACGCACACACTTTTATCTAAGCAGAACGGTCAAGCGTCTCGATGTGGAACTGGGCAACCCCCCACCCCCTGACCATATCCATTAGCTGTCAGTCAGTCGCAACAAGTTCATTAATTGTGCTTATCCTTCCAGTCACAGTCTACATGTGCAGGAGAACACGCACCCCTCACCTCATCGGAACATTAGATCTGTTCTCTCTGCTGTGGGAGGGATGCCAGGCCTGTCTGTGTCTCTGTTTTTCTGTGTTTTGTCTTGCTCAGTTTCCGATTTTCCGCCGCTGTCATGTTATCTAACACAGTATCATCTCCAGTTAAGCTGCACAATGCATTGAAACAGACATTTGTTGTGGTTTCCCTTCCAGGTAATGTGATTTTTCCTTTTTGCTGTAGTTCTAATTTGTTAGGCCAAGAGCAGTGTTGTATCGTCTGAGGGCTGTCCTGAGGCAATTTGGGCTTTGACCTGAGGATTTCTCCTGTTTGCTGTATTTTCCTCTTGCTGCTTCAAAGCTTTGCAGTGATAGGATCGGCGGGGGTGGCCACTGGATTTCAGGTGATAATGGAATTTGGTTGCTCTTTATTTGTGAATTAGAGGGGAACATTGGCCTAATCCTGCTCTGCACACATTACCAGGGATTTTTCTGTGTATTTTCATAATACTCTTACAGATGTCAACGTGTTGGCTCTCATTTTCGAAGATTTGCACTCTTCATTTTGATCTTTTCCTAC